>NC_069500.1:147118152-147315652 GCF_027579735.1 Bombina bombina | reverse complement strand
CAAACAGCTTGTGCAAATATGGCACAAATGGTTGTAAATTCTTCTCTGGGATCCCCTTTGTTCATAAATAGCAGACTTATATGGCTTTGGTGTTGCTTTTTGGTAATTAGAATGCCACTAAATGCCACTGCGCACCACACGTGTATTATGCCCAGCAGTGTAGGGGTTAATTAGGGAGCATGTAGGGAGCTTTTTGGGGTAATTTTAGCTTTAGTGTAGTGTAGTAGACAACCCCAAGTATTGATCTAGGCCCATTTTGGTATATTTCATGCCACCATTTCACCGCCAAATGCGATCAAATAAAAAAAAAAGTTACATTTTTCACAATTTTAGGTTTCTCACTGAAATAATTTACAAACAGCTTGTGCAGTTATGGCACAAATGGTTGTAAATGCTTCTCTGGGATCCCCTTTGTTCAGAAATAGCAGACATATATGGCTTTGGCATTGCTTTTTGGTATTTAGAAGGCCGCTAAATGCCGCTGCGCATCACACGTGTATTATGGCTAGCAGTGAAGGGGTTAATTAGGTAGCTTGTAGGGAGCTTGCAGGGTTAATATTAGATTTAGTGTAGAGCTCAGCCTCCCACCTGAAACATCAGACCCCCTGATCCCTCCCAAACAGCTCTCTTCCCTCCCCCACCCCACAATTGTCCCCGCCATCTTAAGTACTGGCAGAAACTCTGCCAGTACTAAAATAAAAGGTATTTGGCCCTTTTTTTTAAAAAAAAAAAGAAGCATATTTACATATGCTGATGTGTACGATCCCCCCTTAGACCCCAACCTCACTGATCCCCCCTAAAAAGCTCTATAACCCTCCCACTCTAACTTAATGGGCGCCATCTTGGGTACTGGCAGCTGTCTGCCAGTACCCAGTTTAGAAGAAAAAAATGGGTTTTTTTTACATTTATTAAAAGTTTCTGTAGTGTAGCTTCCCCCCACACAAAACCAACCCCCCACCCCTCCATGATCCCCTCCATGATCACTTTTTGTGCTTAGATTTGGGTCTTATTTATTAATACATTTTCCGTAGTGTAGCGGTTCCCACCCGCTCCCGCCCCGTGCACGCGCCCGCCCGCCACCCTCCGTGCACGCGCGCGCGCCCGTGCGCGCCCCCGACGATCGCGCCCCCGATCCCGCCCCCCTTGACGTCATGCGGCACACCGATGGCCGCCCACCCGCCTCCCAAGTCGGCTCCCACCCACCAACGAAACCGGCCATCGATGTCCGGTGCAGAGAGGGCCACAGAGTGGCTCTCTCTGCATCGGATGGCCGTAAAAGGTTATTGCAGGATGCCTCCATATCGAGGCATCACTGCAATAACCGGAAAGCAGCTGGAAGCGAGCAGGATCGCTTCCAGCTGCTTTCCACACCGAGGACGTGCAGGGTACGTCCTCAGGCGTTAACTGCCTTTTTTTTGAGGACGTACCCTGCACGTCCTCGGTCATTAAGGGGTTAAGCAAAGGATAACTAGAGAATGAAGCATATTTGATGATAGAAGTAAATTGGAAAATTGTTTAAAATGGAATGTTCTATCCAAATCATGATATAACATTTTGTGGTTTCCTGTCCCTTTAAGTTACAACTTCTTAAATATCTAAATAAAAAAAATATGTTTTAAAATGTCTTCATATTCTCATGCTAATATTTTCTTTGAATACATTGTATTAATTCCCTTTAAACATATAAAGAAATGCATCTTGTCCCTTTTTTATAAAAGCCATTTGCCCTCATATAGCTCTAACACTGCCACAAACACATTTTATCTGTGTGACATATAAAAGCTTGCCGCTCCCCCCCCCCCCCCCCCCCCCCCCCCACACACACACACATTAATTCTAGGAATATCTTAATACCATACCCATGGTTGGGTAATGGATTGCATAAATGTAATTATTTTAAAATTCTAATGAAAACACTGGAAGGTGTCACAAACTTGATATAAAAAAGTATATTAATAGTGTGTGATGGGGCAGTGAATAAGCAGAACTAGAGGACAATCCACAAATGCATAATTACAAGGACTATGCAATAGTACTTCTTACTAATATCAAATTACCAGTATATTGTAATTGGCTGATGGCTGTCACATGATTCAGTGGGCAGGGAAACTAAGCAGACCCATACACATATACACATATGCACTCTTGCACATGCACAGTAGATGCTGGTATCTCAAACTCTGCATATAAAAAGACCAAACAAATTGATAATGGTAGTTCATTGGATAGATGTTTAAAATGGCATCCTCTTAGTAAATCATAAATGTTTAATTTGACTTTAGTGTCCCTTTAAACGTTAACAATTTAAAGTAATAACCAAGGTTGTCCAAAATTAAATTCAAATAAGTTATCAGGAGTGGATTAGCTCAATAAATAAAATGGTATTGCTTAAAAGTTATTTTAGATTGAGAAGTTCAAATGAAACATTTAATTTCTGTATTTCCCATAGTTAGACATTTACAGTTACAATACAACTATTACATTTGTTTGTTTTATTCTGCAGTATTAAATCCTAATTTCTTGTTATAACCTGCATGTAAATATCTCGTACAATGTTTAATGCTTTCTTTGTTGTATTTTCAGGCATTGTATACTTAAAATTTGTATTTTTAAATAAACTGATTTATCTCACAAACATAACCAATAACTTGTAGTATTAGAAAAATATACATGAACTAATTTAATTTTTTTGTATCATGTTATGGGAAAGAAATATGATGTGCAATATTAACTATGCTTTATCACTGTTTTTTAAAATCCTTAATTATGTACCCTAATCTGCGAAATAGCAGTCAAAGATCGCTTTTACTGTGTCGTATCATTTCATTGGATTTTAGATTCCTTTTCTTTTAGGCAGAAGTTTTACTTTTGTGCCTTTTAATGTTTTTATCTGTTTTGTATAGTGAATAACCTGTATTACCGCTGTCTGTTTTATCCTTAAACACCATGTATAAGATTATAAATAAATATATTCATAAACTTTGTTGCCTGATTAATATATCTTGCAAACATAATCTACATGCCATTATTGTTAGTAATCCAGTCACAGTTTACATTTCTTTCATAAGGTGGTGAGTGTCTGCAAGCCATTAGTATAGTACTTTAATCCTAGTTTTATCTTTGCCTCCCAGGAGGAAGGTGAAGAATTGAGGTGCTCCAGATTCTTTGTTGAGAGGGGTCCTCAGCTCTCTAAGGAGACAATGGGTCTCAAATTGGTCTGCTACTGAAAGACAGGGGAGATTGGAGTAGTGACAGATATATATATATATATATATATATATATATAATCTAAGCTGCAGGAAGTTCCAGGCAATTGCCCGCCTATAAATCCGGAGCAAGATCGGTGCTCCGGTTCCATATAAGAGCAGATGCCAGATTGTTAGACTGTGATACTGTGTGTCTCAACATAACGATCATCTGCTGGTGCCGGTGGGAGGGACCCCGGGCGGCAGGTGGGCGGTCGAGCAGAGGAGTGGGGAGGGAGTGGAAGGGCCCTACACTGCGGTAAATAAAAGGGAGAGGAAGGGAAGGGGTGCTACGTTACAGAAAAAAGGTAGTGTGGTGGTCCCTAACTAATGATCGCGGGAGTAGGGGTAGGTGAAGGATCACTACACTACAAAAAATGTATAAAAAAATAAACAAACAAATACATTTAAAATTTATAGGTACTGGCAGAGAGCAACCAGTACCTAAGATGACAGGCATAGTTGGAGGGGGGAGGGTTAGAGAGCTGTTATGGAGGGATCAGATACGGATCAGGGGGTTGGAGGGTAATCTCTACACTAAAGCTAAAATTAAATTTACAAGTTACCCGATTACCCCCTAATAATAGAAGTGTGGTGCGCAGCTGCAGTTAGCAGCCTTCTAATTACCAAAAAGCAATGGCAATTGTGTCGCCCTTGCCTTTTTGTTCTTCATGTATAGATCGAATTTTAAAGAATAAAGACAGACTTTTTGTTTCTGAGCCAACAGTCTCTCAGGATGATGCTGTTCAGGCAATGCCACAGCTTTCTCCTCAAACGTCCCAAGCCTTATTGGCGTTGCATGCAGTGCCCTGCTGTTCCTCTCAATCTCCTGGGGGAGTATATTTGCAAGCAGAAATTGCTGCCCAGGTATCTGCGGCATTGGCTGCTATTCCCATGCTACAGGGGAAGCGCAAGAAGAAATTTAGAGATTCAGATAGTAAGGTTTCTGTTCCAGGGCAGGCTAGCCTTGTTGCTCTTTCTCATAAGTCTGATGGGGAAGATACATCGCTAGCCTCTGAGGGTGAAATCTCAGACTTGGACAGTTTAATTCCTTCATCTGATGCTGAAGTTGTTTCCTTCAGGTTTAAGCTTGAACACCTTCGTGTACTGTTAACGGAAGTTTTGGCTACTCTTGATGACTCAGATACTTCTATCACTGTCAACCCTAGGAAATCTAGCAAGCTTAATAAATACTTTGATGTTTCTTCCTCTGTGGAGGTATTTCCTGTGCCAGATTGTGCCACGGAGATTATAGCACAGGAATGGGGGAAGCCTGGAATTCATTTTTCCCCGTCTTTAAGAAGATGTTTCCTGTTGCTGACTATATTAAGGACTTGTGGCAAACTGTGCCTAAAGTAGAAGGGGCAATTTCTACTCTGGCTAAGAGAACTACTATTCCTATTGAGGACAGTTGTTCCTTTAAGAATCCAATGGACAAAAAGCTGGAAGCTTATTTGAAAGGAATGCATGTTCATCAAGGTCTTCAATGGCAACCTGCAGTATGTATTTCCACTGTGACAAGTGCAGCAGCCTGTTGGATTGATGCCTTGTCTGAGTCTCTTCAGGTGGAGACTCCCTTAAAGGAGATCCAGGATAGGATTAAGGCTCTTAACTTAGCCAACTCCTTCATTTCTGACGCTTCCATGCAGGTTATCAAATTGGGAGCAAAGATATCTGGTTTTGCTTTGCTAGCACGCAGAGCTTTGTGGTTGAAATCTTGGTCAGACGATGTTTCATCTAAGTCTAAGCTTCTAGCGATTCCTTACAAGGGTAAAACCCTGTTTGGACCCGGTCTCACAGAGATCATTTCTGATATACTGGGTGGGAAAGGATCTTTTCTTCCCCAAGACAAGAAGAATAGACTGAAAGGGTGTCAGAGTAATTTTCGTTTCTTTCGTAACTTCAGAGAGGTAAGTCTTCCCCTTCCTCTTCCAAGCAGGAACAGTCCAAGCCTTCTTGGAAACCCAGTCAGTCTCGGAATAAGGGGAAGCAATCAAAGAAACCCACAGCTGACTCTAAATCAGCATGAAGGGTTTGCCCCCGATCTGGGATCAAATCAGGTGGGGGGCAGACTTTCTCAGTTCTCTCAAGCATAGATGAGAGATGTCCCAGATCCTTGGGCTGTGGACATAGTATCCCAGGGTTACAAATTAGATTTCAAGACCTTTCCTCCCAGGGGCAGGTTCCACCTCTCAAGATTATCTGCAGACCAGATAAAAAGAGAGGCGTTCTTGAAATGTGTATAGGATCTTTCCTTCTTGGGAGTGATAGTTCCAGTACAGGAACAGGGTCTAGATTTCTATTCCAATCTGTTTGTGGTACCCAAAATAAGTGTCTAAACAAGTTTCTCAGAGTACTGTCCTTCAAGATGGAGACTATATGTTCCATTCTTCCTTTAGTGCAGGAAGGTCAGTTCATGACAACCATAGATCTGAAGGATGTGTTCCCATTCACAGGGATCATCACAAATTTCTGAGATTTGCCTTTATGAACACACACTTTCAGTTTGTGGCTCTTCCATTTGGCCCTGCCACAGCTCCCAGAATTTTCTCAAATGTTCTGGGGGCTCTTTTGGCAGTGATTCGGTCTTGGGGAATTGCAGTGGCGCCCTATCTGGATGACATTCTGGTCCAGGTGCCATCTTTTCAACAAGCAAAATCTCACACAGAGATCTTGTTGTCTTTTCTACGTTTCCACGGATGGAAAGTGAATCTGGAAAAGAGATCCTTTGTTCCAGCTACAAGGGTAGTTTTCTTAGGGACCATAATAGATTCCCTATCGATGAAATTATTTCTGACGGAGGTCAGAAAAGCCCAAATTCTTTCCTCTTGCCTCTCCCTACAGTCTACATCAGTGGCTAAATGTAATGTGGTATTTGGTCTGATGGTTGCTTCCATGGACATCATTCCCTTTGCTTGATTCCATTTGAGAGCTCTGCAGTTATCCATTCTCGGGTAATGGAATGGGGACTATGCGGATCTGTCTGAGGATAGATCTAGATCAGTCGACAAGAGACTCTCTCCCATGGTGGTTTTCTCAAGAACATCTCTCTCAGGGAACATGCTTTCAAAGAACTTCCTGGTTGATTGTGACCACGGACGCCAGCCTGCTGGGCTGGGAAGCAGTCTGGGACTCGTTGAAGGCGCAGGGACTCTGGTCTCGGGAGGAGTCTGCTCTCCCCATAAATATCTAGGAGTTGAGAGCGATTTTCAATGCTCTGATGGCTTGGCCTCAGTTGCCTTTAGCCCGGTTTATCAGGTTCCAGTCGGACAACATAACCTCAGTGGCTTACATCAACCACCAGGGAGGAACTCTGAGTTCCTTAGCCATGAAGGAGGTGGCTCAGATTATTCCGTGGGCGGAAGCTCACAATTGCTGTCTATCTGCCATCCACATTCCAGGAGTGGACAACTGGGAAGCGGATTTTCTGAGCAGACCAACCTTTCATCCCGGGGAGTGGGAGCTTCATCTGGAGGTGTTCTCCAGCTTGAACCTCAGATGGGGGGTGCTGGAGGTGGATCTGATGGCTTCTCTGCAGAATGCCAAGCTCCCGAGGTACATTTTGAGGTCAAGGGATCCACAGGCCGCTCTGATAGATGCTCTAGCAGTTTCTTGGGTTTTCCGATTGGCATACCTATTTACTCAATTCGCTCACCTTCCACGAGTCATTGCTCGTATCAAACAGGAGAGAGCGTTGGTGATTCTAAATGCCCCTGCGTGGCCTTGCAGGATCTGGTATGCAGACCTAGTGGAAATGTCATCTCTTCCACCTTGGAGACTATCTCTGAGGGAGGACCTTTTACTTCAAGGTCCCTTCCTTCATCCAAACTCGTTTCTCTGAAGCTGACTGCTTGGAGATTAAATGCTTAGTTCTGTCTAAGCGTGGGATTTCGCCGAGACCTTGATTCCAGCTCGCAAGCCTGTTACTAGGAAGATTTACCATAAGATATGGTGTAAATATCTTTATTGGTGTGATGGTCAGGATTCCTAGGATTTTGTCTTTTCTCCAGGAAGGTCTGGAGAAGGGTTTGTCGGTCAGTACCCTGAAGGGTCAGATTTCTGCCTTATCTATTTTGCTACATAAGCGTCTGGCGAATGTGCCAGATGTGCAATCTTTTTGTCAGGCCTTGGTCAGAATCAGGCCTGTGTTTTAAGTCCGTTGATCCTCCTTGGGGCCTTAACCTTGTTCTTAAAGTTTTGCAGCAGGCTCCGTTATTATATCTTGGAAGGTTTTGTTTCTTATTGCTATTTCTTCTGCTCGAAGACTCTCGGAGCTCTCAGATTTGCAGTGTGATTCGCCTTACCTTATCTTTCATGCCGATAAGGCGGTTGTTCGTACTAAGTTTGGTTTTCTTCCTAAAGTTGTTTCGGATAGATATATTAATCAGGAAATTGTTGTTCCTTCTCTATGTCCTAATCTTTCTTCTCATAAGGAACGTTTGCTGCACAACCTGAACGTTGTGCGTGCTCTGAAATTCTACCTACAGATGACTAAAGATTTTCGCCAGTCTTTTGCCCTGTTTGTTGGTTTCTCTGGTAAACGTAAAGGTCAGAAAGCTACTGCTACTTCTCTTTCTCTCTGGTTGAGAAGTATAATTCCTTTGGCCTATGACTGAGCCTCCTGAGAGAATTACAGCTAATTCTACTAGGGCTCTTCTTCTTGGGATTCCAAAAATGAAGCTTCTGTGGAACAGATTTGCAAGGCGGCAACTTGGTTTTCTCTGCATACTTTTCCAAATTTTTACAAATTTGATACTTTTGCCTCGGCTGAGGCTTCTTTTGGGAGAAAGGTTCTTCAAGCGGTGGTGCCTTCTGTTTAGGTCTACCTGTCTTGTCCCTCTCTAGTCATCTATGTCCTCTAGCTTGGGTATTGGTTCCCAACAGTAATTGAAAACGCTGTGGACTTCCCCATATCTTTGGAAAGAAAACAAAATGTATGCTTACCTGATAAATTTCTTTCTCTCCGGATATGGAGTCCATGGCCCCGCCCTTTTATTTTAAGACAGTTTTTTTGTCTAAACCTCAGACACCTCTACACCTTGTGTTACTCCTCTTTTCTCCATTTACCTTCGGTCGAATGACTGTGGTTTGTGGGAAGGGGAGTGATACTTAACAGATTGGCTGTGGTGCTCTTTGCCTCCTCTTGCTGGCCAGGAGTGATATTCCCAACAGTAATTAAGGATGCCGTAGACTCACCATATCCAGAAAGAAATAACTATTGTCTAGAAATGATATCTTCAAAGATAGACATCTATCATATCTATTGTAGACATAAACTGCCCTTGTAGAACAAAAGGCAGAATAGTCCTAATTGTCTCCATTTTAAAAGTAGGAACCCAGAGATACATGGTTAAAGTCTTTAAATCTAGAACTGCACTGTAAGTCCCCTCCTCCTTGGGAACAATGAAAGGATTGGAATAAAACCCCTGGTCTTGTTCCAACTTTGGAACTGGGACTATTATTCCCACAGATTCCAGATCTAAGACTAACTGAAATAAGGATCTTGCCTTTACAGGATTCTTTTAAACATTAGACAGAAGAAAACTTTCCCCTAGGAGGCCTGGATTTTAAATAAATTCTGTATCCCTGGGAAACTAAATTCAGAATCCATGGATCTTGTACAGATTGAAACCAACCACCAAATTCTGGATCAGGGCCGCACCCTCATACTAACTAAGTAGAGAAGGCAGGTTTCTTAGACTGTTAAGTCTTAATCCAATTTAAATTTGGCTTCCAGGAAAATCTGGAAGAGCCCTGTTTCTGAATGAAAAAGGAAGACTTTTGGTTGCTTGATTGACAAAAGTAACAAAAAGGGTTAAAAACCCTGATCTTACCCATAGACAACTTGTCCAGTAGAAAACATAATTTATAGCTTACCTGATAAATTAATTTCTTACATGGTGGTGAGAGTCCATGAGCTGTTACGTATGGGCTATACATTACTACCAGGAGGAGGCATAGTTTCCCAAAACTCAAAAGCCTATAAAACCCCTCCCACCTAATCTCATATTTTAGTTTGACGTATAGCCAAGTGGTGAGCTGTTTAGAAGGTGTTAAAGCGAACATGAGGAGCAGGAAAAAAAAATGTGCTTAAACAAAAAATAACCCCAAAATGGTGGGGACTCATGGACTCTTGCCACCATGAAAGAAATGAATTTATTAGGTAAGATATACATTGTTTTCTTTCATATAGGTGGTGAGAGTCCACAAGCTGTTGCGTATGGGATCTAATACCCAAAATGTGGAAGTCCACAAGTAACAATAAAGGAAGGGATTGTAATAAAAATGGCTTTTTTCGGGGGCGGAGCCAGCTACCGAAGCGGCAGGACGTGTATGTCAGGAGCTCCTGTTAATATCCATTTTAATGGAGGCTTATAAATGGAGTTTGGCATTGTTTGAGATTTTTCATATGCATCACATAAGCAACAGCACTCTAGATTTCATTTGAAAGAACTTTCAAACCTAAAGCATGAATTCAGCCTGACTTAAGTCCTAAAGACTGACCATGTGGACGCCTACCACAGCTACAGCAGCAGAGATTGCGGCATCAGTATCTCCATTAGGACACTGTGTAAAGCCGTCTCAACTCTGAGAGAGTGACAGTCGACACCATGGGAGACATTGCTGCGATAATGCAGTC
Organism: Bombina bombina; assembly: GCF_027579735.1. Taxonomy (NCBI): domain Eukaryota; kingdom Metazoa; phylum Chordata; class Amphibia; order Anura; family Bombinatoridae; genus Bombina; species Bombina bombina. Next base: position 147,305,767 of record NC_069500.1, on the reverse strand, counting down.
CTTCCTACGGGACATTGAAAATGACATAATTAGGTGGTTTAACTGGGTCCCTACAGATTGTGTGAAGACGACCACATGGAAAAGTGAGCCACATTTGACCCGAGGTGGGGAGCCGGCTGCCCGCTGTGGGCTTATAACAGCGCACCCTACAAGACAGGCAGGTGATTTTTGTGAGTGGGACACATACCCTATTCAGGCCCAGTCCCTAGACCCTTGGGCGGATGCTGAGCATACCGACTCTGAACTATGTGTGTTGCTATGCCAGGAGGAGCCGCGGGTCTCACTACTAAAAGATAGAGCCCTAGAGATGAAACGAGCAATGGAGTATGGGCCACAGGGAGTTATCATGACTCGGCAGTTGCCCTCCAGAGCAGCACCCACCGGATGTGATTATTTACCTCTACTAACCACAGCATGGGCAGGGAAAAGAGCTGAAATGACGCTGGAGATATTTTCTGAAGCCAGAGACTGCAAGAGCCCAGACGGCGGTCCTATCAGCCATAGCAGCCGTCTGGATGATATGCAATACAGCCACGTGGGAGAAGTAACCCCTGAGGGGAGTTCTACTGGTCCCATTTACATCGTTTTTACTGCCGGTTGTGCTCAAATTAAAGAGAATAAAGCCATACAGAGAGGTACTGTCTCACTGAGCATGCCCAGGGTTTCCTGGCTGCTGCGGGGACGTGCGGACACAGGATCTCTCCCATCTGTAAAGTGCGAGTCCAGTTTGATACTACACCACAAGTCAGGCATGGCATTGGATAACGAGATAAACTTAATATTCCATGGGAAGGGCACTTCCCTAATGTTATATATTTTTTTTCTATTATTATTTGCCCTCCAACATGGAGCCTTACTTTAAATTAACATCTCCTTTGTCCCTTAAATAATTCATGTACTGACCGCAGTCATATATAATGCGCTAGACTTTCCCGCCACAGTTGTTAATTTATTCAGAGACAATGGCAGATACGGACTGAGCAAGTCTTTACCGCTCTGACTTTTGCTGATTAACAACGCCTATACTGTGACATGGATATTATGTTTTGTCAAAGGTTCCTTTGAAATAATAAGTTATAAGCTTATAGTTTAATGTACTAATGGTTTTGCTATGTGTTTCACTATCCCTGTCCTGATATCCTAGTGTGCTATAGACCCTTTGTTATGCTTAGATGGTGACTCCCAACAAGGATTTAATTTGTACCTATACTCTTGCTACATTCTTCGTGTCTCCCCCCGCCAAGCATTATTTAATATAGGAACCTGAACGCATACTCTAGACTTCTGCCTGAAGGTTCGCTGTTATTTATAGAAATGTTAATACCCTCCTTGTCATTTAAAGACATATCTTTCTTTTAGCGATATTGTGTTGGCAGAGCCTTTTGTTGCCGTATGTATATATGTGAACCATTTACCATTTTTAATCAGTAGGCTCAAATTATTAGTAATATGTTAATATTGCATCTGATGTGTACCTATACTGTAATAATAAGCCTATAGTTAAGTATAATTTAGTACTGCTAGGCTGTCAATTTTTGTGTAATAGTTAATGCGCTTCATATGTTATATCATTGTTCGACATGGGACTGGTGTGCTGCCTACGGCCGGGGTGGCATATCTTAACCCTTGTGCTTATAGAAGTTAAAGTTAACTTTAAAATGTTTATATTCCAACATACTATATAAAAACTTGCTGCTCTCTTTAAGATGTATCTAGGTACGAATTTCTCAATGCCTACTATATGCGTATATATTTTGCCAAAGCAACACAGATAGTCCTTAATTGTCTATATCTGAGCACCCATTAGTTAAGTTATTCAGGTTAGTTGTGAATATTTTGTCTTCACAGTCCTATTTAAATAGTTTTGAACTAATGGTTGGTTGGCCCCGATTCCCCCCCCCTGGGGGTTTCTCCCCAGTATTTGTTTAGTAACTAAACTCAGGAACACAGATTCCCTTGAATTATCCTGCCATTTAACAAATGGCCACCATAATATAGCGGCTAGTAATATTCCTATCTATATATTATATATTGTTAGTCTTACTCCTCTCCTCTTTTACTATACATTTTCTAGTAGTTAGAGATCAGAGTGTGGTCTCTTTAGTTTAAGGAGTGTGCTTTATATAAGGGCTAAAATTATGGCCCTATAGGTTCTCTACTTGATAATTTTATATACACATGGATGAATATAGACCCAAGGGCTTTACAATGGCCCTATATGTTAACTTAGAAAATTTGAGGTCTCTTTCTTAGGCTTTAATAACCACATAGGTAGAATTTTAATGTCAGCATTTTCTTTGATCTTAGACTTTGAACTGTATGTTTTTTGTTTTTTTCTATGCTTTATAATTTGGAGATAATTTGTGGTTTATGTATAGTGCTGCATATCACTGTTGTTGGCCCTTACGGGTTGAGGGCCTATGTCAATGTTTATCTTGTACTGACTGATATATTACCTCAATAAAAAAATTATAAAAAAAAAAAAAAAAAAAAAAAATGGCTTTTTTCGCTCAGAAACTACTCCATATCCCAAAAATAAATGTCTTTTATGACAAACCCAATACTGTATATAGGCCCAATAATCAAACTGAGAGAACTGCCTGAAGGACCTTTCTACCAAAGGCTGCTTTCTGAAGACTCAAAAACATCAAAATTTAGTAAAGGTTAACAGAGAAGACCAAGTGGCCACTGTACAAATTTTATCAACTGTAGCCTCATTCTTGAAAGCCCAATTTGTGGCAACTGATCTAGTAGAATGAGCTGTAATTCTTTGTGGCGGATGTTGTCCCGCTTCCAAATAAGTTTTGTGAATCAAAAGTTTTAACTAAGAGGCTAAAGAAATAGCCAGAGGCATTCTGGGCTTTCTTAGGCCTAGAAAAAAAGAACAAACAGACCACAAGTCTATCTGAAATCCGTAGTACCATCCACATAATTTCTTAATGCTCTAACAATATCCAAAGAATGTGTAAATATTTGTCATTAGCATTTTTTGGATTAGAACACAAGGAGGGAACGACAATTTCCCTATTAATGTTGTGTGAGGTAACAACTTCAGGTAAACATTTAAATGTAGTCTACAAAACCGCTTTATCTTGATGGAAAATCAGATAAGGAGACTCGCAAGAGAGAAAAGATAATTCATGAAAGTAGTTTTAATGTCCAATTTCTGCATAGGTTCAAAAGGAAAAGCCTGTAAAACCTTTATTAAGGCTTGGATAAAACAATACTCTTTCAGCATTGTTTCATGAGAAGATTGCTTACCTTCCAGAGATGTGACCTTTCAAATAACTGGCAGATAAACCTTTATCTAAAAAAAAACATCCTGCAAAAACTGAAGAATTCTAAGAATTCTAAAGGAATGCCAGGAATAATCATGATTGATACATCACAAAATATAAGTTTTCCAAATGTTGTGATTGATACTCTGATTCAGGCTTGCAAGCCTGTTTCTATGAAAATTTATCAGAGTCAGAAAATCCTCTATAACTGAGAACTAAGCTTTCAATTTCCATGCCATCAAGTGTTGAGACTTTAGATCTGGATGGAAGTAGGGTCCTTGAAACAGAAGGTCCAGCCTTAGCGAAAGAGGCCATGGCAGGCAACTGGACATTCGGACCAGTTCCGCATACCAAATCCTGTGAGGCCACGCTGGGGCTATTAGGATTACAAATAACTGTTTTATCTTGGAAATCACTCTGGAGAGTAGGGAAAGAGGGGGGAATATATTAGCAGGCTGGAAAGACCAAGGAACAGCTAGAGTATCCAATACCTCTGCCTGAGGATCCCTGGACCACGCAAGGTACCTGGAAAGTTTGTTGTGTAAATAAGAGGCCATCAGATCTATTTCTGGTAGGCCCCAGTGTTTCACTATCAGAACACATCTTGGCAAAGAGACAACTCTCTCGGATGTAAGGACTGACGTAGTCTGCCGCCCAGTTGTCTACACCTGGGGAAGTGAATCGCAGTGATAAGGTAGGAATTGGTTTCTTCCCAAGAGAGGATTTGATATACTTCTATCATGGCTAGGGAAAGTTCCCCCTTGATTGACATACGCTACTGCCATAACATTGGCTGTCTGAAAACAGAGAAAAAGCTCCCTTTTCAATAGAGGCCAAGCCTGAAGGGCCCTAAAGAGTGCACAGATTTCCAACACATTGATTGGCAACCTCGCCTCCTGAGGATTCCAAACGCCTTGTGCTGTCAGAAACCCCCAGACAGCTCTCCAACCTGAAAGACTTGCATCTGTGGTGATCACAGACCAGGTAGGATGTGCAAAAGAAGACCTCTGAATAATAGACTGGTGATTCAGCCTCAAGTCAGGGATAGGTGCGTTCTTGGATCTAAGAATACCTCCTGCAATATCTGAGTATAATCCTTGCACCATTGGCTCAGCATACAAAGCTGAAGAGGTCTCATATGAAATCAAGCAAATTGAATTGTGTCTGAAGCTGCAACCATGAAGCCTAGTACTTCCATACACAGTGCCACTGAAGGGAATGATAGAGACTGAAGGTTCAGACAAGCTACATTTTTTTGTCTCTTTTCTGTCAGGGAAAGTCATGGACACTGAATCTATTTGGAAACCTAAAAGGTAACCTTTGTCTGAGGAATTAATGAACGCTTTGGTAAATTGATCCTTTTGAAAAAGCCAGGATTAAGTCGGCGAAACATGTCAAGGGTGGGTAGTTTTAAATTCCCAATCTGTTTTTAAAGTAGCTCAGAGACTTGATATGCAAATAGACTTTATATCATGCAAGAGGCACGGATGGTAATGGACCATTAATCCTGAATTAGCTTCTCATAGAATCTCACTATTTAGGAATTACAAGCATAAGCTAGGTTTGATACAGCTGCACTATTAATTCAGCATCAAGCTAGTTACATACGAGGATTTATTCACTTGCTGTGCACTAGACTGAAGTACAAAGTAACATTTACTGTTGGCTCGATACTTGGGCAATGTAGGTGTCTAGTAAACGATGGGTACGATACTGAATCATAAAGCAGCTATTATTGCTGGCTTGATATTTAGAAAACTTAGGTGTTGACAACAAATGTAATTAAATTTCTATATATATAGAATCCCTTATTACGGATTTGTTACCTAGAAGTTAAAGATTCAAAACACATAATGTAACAGCGTTATCAACACTGTTTATGTGCCTGTTATATTTCTAAACTAATCTGTGGTGTTTGTAAAAGTTAATATAATACCATAGATATCTATTTTGATATCAGTTAACAGCTTAAGTATTGCCATTATAACTAAATAAGTATTTAATCACCACACTGGGTTGTATTATTAGTGTGCCAGCAAGCCTCAATTTAACAGTGTGTAACTATTTTATTGTGTGTAGGTCAAAGCACGACAAAATTGGGCACACTTATTTACATAGTACCATGACCACCAATTGCTTTGTATAACTATATATATATATATATATATATATATATATATATATATATATATATATATATATATATAAAAGTATGAGTATGACACTATTATAAGTATTCATACTAAATCACTTCAGAGCAAATATAAGGAGTGCATACTACCAGACATCATTCAGTGCTCTATTGTGTTTCTTAAGTGTGACCACTGTCTCCAAATAACTATATATATATATGTCAGACGATCTATGAATGTGATTAAATAATATATATATATTATTATTTAATATATATAGATGGTTGTATACACCAAATAATTCATTTTATTTCTAAAACTTCAAATGTCACTGTGTGTAATTTAGCACCCACTTCTTTTGAGTACACAAGATACAGCATCAGCCTGTGTCCCAATCGTCAAAAGAAATTGTTTTCAAAGTAATCTTAGAAAAGACAATTGACCTAGTTAATCTCAGACTGTCATTTCAAAGAAAGGCAAATTGCTTCAAAAGAAATGACCATGTATATTTTGTATATCATAAATCTTGGATCAAGCGTGAGGATTCCCTTTCCAAATTACAATGCATTCAGGTGAGATCAAAGAAAAGACATATGGTCTAAACAGATCAGGCAGTTATTTTGAAAGAAGATGTCACCATGTGGCTGCTCTGTTTGAAGTTGATTTCCTGCCCAAGATAATGATAAGTTATCAGACCCTGGTAAATAAACAGACATGGCCCGTCGTGTATGCAAAGATATTAAGGGCCCCCTATTGTGTTTGGATACACGAAACTCAGACATACGTCTGGGGGAGGATAAAACCAAGCAGAGACACATATGACATTACAGCCTGCATAATTTAAATAATTTATAACAATATTTAATCTGCTGTATTTTATATGAATATAAGGAGATGCTCAAATGAACATGAAGGCCTTAGAGTTAAGATTTTAGCGTGTCTTAACCTATGTATATATATTTTTTCCTTTTTAACATAGAATATCTTAAGGATTGAAAATGTCTCAAAATTAATAACACTATTATTTTTATTCCAGATATGCATCTGGTATTACCATGCATTCAAATATGCATTAGAAATATGAAATACATTGTGTTCCTATTGAGATACAATACAATACCAGGATACTAAATGCTATTTTAAGCTAATCATTAGCAGTATAAATTCTTTATTAATATGATTATTAAAAATATGCTTATGTCTGATATTGAAGTGATCAGAGAAAATAGCACTATATGATCCTATGAATATTAAACACATAGTTTATTAATATCAAATTATAGTGTACATATTAAAAATATACAATTTGTAATTTTCTGTTAGCAGTATAAAATAAAACTGTCTGCTGCCCCCGATGGCCAAAATCCAGTATTACAGCCAGAAGGCCTTTGGCTGTTAAAAATGAAATTCCCTAGGGCCAATCCATGCTCAGCTCCGTAAGGGCGAATCACAAAGCAGATCCGGAGGGCCTATCCAATTCACCAATGATGGTACATAACAAAAAGGGGTGGGGTTATATCACATGACCCAAAGCATAGAGAGAGAAAGTTGGCTAAACTTGTAACTGGTAACTGAAATTTGCTGCTGGAACACTGTTACTATTAAGCTAATACCTATTCTTATTCTCCACATGCAAAATACTCTATATTTTTTGTATTCTGAGGTGAAATTGGACCTGTTGACAAAGTTTTTTGGAAACTGAATTATCGATTTTGGTCATTTGGGTAAAGTATAAAAGATTGTTAAATATAGGTAACATTTAAACAAAATATATGCATAGCCACTGCAGTTAAATTACAACTGATAGATTTAAAGAGCATATTTATATTTTAGATACATATACATAGTCCTGGATAGTTTTAAGCTTGCCTTTTGTATGCTAAATAATTCATCTTTGCAAATATAGATATATATCTTAGAATTGGTTTTAATTGTAAGGAACTAAGAATTTATTTCAGCTTAGATAAATTAGCAAAAGACAATTGGTTGTTTGCACAAATAATTGATACTACGTTTTAATTAGAGTGTATATTGTCCTATTGTTTAACTAAGCACTGTTGAAATGTTAGTGGCTTATATATTGGTCTGATTGTGATATTTTAAATGCAGCTCTGATTTGGGCGGCTATTGTGAATAAGGCAACTTTTATGATCTTTGCATAGCATATTACAATAGTTTAAACACTGTATAGTATTGACTCATATTCTGGTTCCTACAAATGTATTTCAATGTGTCTATAAATATTAACTAATAAAAAGAACTTAGGAATTTATATTAATTTTATTGTCTTGGTATATGCATTTTTATTGGGGGTTTATTTTAAAGGATAATAATTAAGTATATTGTATTATAACCCGGCCATATGCTGACATATATAATCCTTTATTTCGAAATTGCTATTGAGAAGTCAAAGACTCAAAACACATAATGTAACAGTATTACCAACACTTTTTGTGTGTTTGTTACATTTCCAAATGAATCCTTAGTGAACGTATAGGTTATTATATCACCATAGATATCCATTCAGATATCTGTCAGTAACTTAAATATTGCCATTTTTATTAAACAAGTATTTAAGTATTACATTGAGTTGTATTATCAGTACACTATTAAATCGCAATCCAATAGTGTGCAATTATTTCTCACTCTGTGGTTGATTGTAGATGATTATAGCAAGAACAAAATTGGGCACATCTAATTACATAGCACCATGACTACTTAGTGCTATGCATAGCTTTATACATACATAAAAGCATGAGTATCAAACTATTATAAGCTTCTTTACTGCATCACTTCAGTGCAAATAGAAGAATTTTACATTGTCACATAATAATTAGTGCTCCACTCTGTCCTTGAAGTGCGACCACCGTTGCCAAATAATTATTCAATCATTGTACCGGACTGTACTATCAGGGCACTATTAGTTACAGTCTTGTAGTGCGTGATTATTTTATTATTTGTGGATCATAGGAGAAATAGTTGGGCACACCTATTGATCTAATATTATGACTACTCAGAGTAGTGCATAGTTATGTAGAAACATTAGAAAATACCTAGAGGTGACAACTTCATGTTCAACAATGCTAATAATTGGGCACACTTACTAGCTTATTTGTGCAATTACCCAATGACTCAGTGATAAATTAATACTATTATTCATCCATTTCAGTGCAATACGTTGGATTCAGTGGCCTTTGACCACGATTGTTACCATCCACCAGTGTCCTAAAAGCATTCAAATAATGCAGATTCAAATCTCTCTGTGGTTTTAATTTAGACACATACACTCACATTTAGTGATTTTATTAAAGAATTTACTCAAAAGTTACATTTTAAATTCATAAACCCATTCTCTGTTTTCTCTAATGATGTCTCTTACATAAGGGGTATTAGAAGCGCTACATAAGTGTGTTCTTTCCATTCTAAATCTCTCAGGGTTTTGACTTGATATTTGCAAACAGCAATAGTTGTTTCATGTAAGACTCTGCTAAATGAGAAGATTGAACTAGTACCAAGATATCGTCCAGGTAAGGAAATACTGATTACAGATAAAAGTGCACTGAGAAATATTCTTGGAGCTGTAGCTAGACCAAAAGGAAGAGCAACACATGCTTTTCCAGAAAAGAAAACCTCAGAAACTGGTAATGTTCTGAGTGAATTTGGATGTGAAGATAAGCATCCTGTAAATTATTGTAGACATAAAGTGACCTTGTTGAACAAAAGGTAGAATAGGCCTGATAGTTTCCATTTTGAAAGTTGGTATTCTTACAAATTTGTTTAGACTTTTCAGATCCAGAATTGATCTCAAATAGTCTTAGATATTTGAATAAAGTCCTTTCCCCTGTTCCTGCAAAGGAACTCGAACAATTACTCCTATATATTCCAGATCTGAGACAGATTGTAGAAAAGCTTTTATTGGATGTTTTGGAATATGGGTCAGAATGAACATTCCTGTGGGAAGTCTTATTTTGATTCCATTTCGATATCCCTGAGAAATAATGTTTTGAATCCAGGGATTTTGGACAGATTATAACCAAGTGTAATAAGGGAATAATCTGTCAGAATTCAGATGTGGTAATATATGGCATAATACTGTAGGAATTCAGCTGTGTAATCAGGAAGGGGTTAACTCCTCATTCAGATACTGGGGTAAAGATAGTCACTTTGGAATGTTGAAAGATCACATTACCAGGCCCTATTTGATAAGGCTGACCAGCTGGTTTAAGTAAAAAAGCTATAAAGACCCTTTGTGTGACTATATGCCCCCCCCCCCCCCCCCAAAGCATCATTGGGGGAGAAATGAAAACTTACAATAAAGACCCTCCTCAAACAAGCTTCTCTCTCTCTTTGGGATTCTGCTCTGATAACACCACATGAGTACTGAAAACCTCTATTACAGCACACCACACACATAGAATTGGCACATGTATTAGTGTAATATTGATGTTAAATTCAGTGCTGTGTATTTATATGTGTTCTGGATATGTGTAATTATATTTAATCTGCATATGGTGTTGATATAGCCTCATTGTAATAAAAAGTTGCATTGCTGAAGCAAGACTATGTCCTTGCAGGTAGTTTAATTAAAGGGACAGTCTAGTCCTAAATAAACTTTCATGATTCAGATAGGGCATGTAATTTTAAAAAATTTCCAATTTACTTTTATCACCAATTTTGCTTTGTTCTCTTAGTATTCTTAGTTGAAAGCTTAACCTAGGAGGTTCATATGCTAATTTCTTAGACCTTGAAGGCCACCTCTTTTCAGAATGCATTTTAACAGTTTTTCACCAGTAGAGGGTGTTAGTTCATGTGTTTTATATAGATAACTTTACATGCATGAGCACAGTTTTATCTGGGAGCAGGCACTGATTGGCTAAACTGCAAGTCTGTCAAAAGAACTGAAATAAAGGGGCAGTTTGCAGAGGCTTAGATACAAAGTAATCACAGAGGTAAAAAGTATATTAATATAACTGTGTTGGTTATGCAAAACTGAGGAATGGGTAATAAAGGGATTATCTATCTTTTAAAACAATAAAAATTCTGGTGTAGACTGTCCCTTTAAGCTAGTGATTGTGTGTTAATATTTTATAGTGGGTATAATAATTCATAAGGGATTATTAAAAGGAATATTAGCATATCACTAAAGGTATAGCAAACAGACAGTAAGAAATATAGTTTTAGTTCATTTATTTCATGGGCGAGGCCAGCGATAATTTTCTTACAAACTACACTTGTTTTAAAGGGTGGACACATATATGTTCTTTTTTATAATACAAGTGTGATTTTTGGACGAAAATTTAACCTAGTTTTTGCTATACTGTTTTTGAGTTGAGCGCTTTAGCAATAGGTCCCTGGCCAGGACACAGTCAATACAGACACAAAATCTCAGTCACGCAGGACGTGAATCTGATTTGCTTGCAGTCTGAAGACACTTCAAATTACAAGTATGGAATTAATTGTTAAATATGCAGAATGTAGCACATTTGAGCCTGTTATTGATGAAAATACTAATATAGTTAAAAGACTGAAAGATTGATGGTTGCAATTTGAGAATGAAAATAAGCTTATTGATAAAAAGAGGTTTTGTTTAACAAAAGAAAAGTCTAAGTTACAGAAATACATGAAACTGTTGTTAGCAATTAAAGACCAATTGAATAGAGCAATAACTAAACATTTCCCAATAGCCATTGTAACAGAAACCAATGTTAACAGATTATATGAGAATTGTCCCACATGTGGTATAAATGCAGAATATATTAATACCTTGGAAGAAAATTATGACGTGAGAGGCCAACTTATAGCTTCATTGAGACAGGGGCTTGCAAACTTAACCCTGATCGCAGTATTACATCAGGAGAATCCATCGGCTTCTGAGGAAGATGGGGCACATGTTGATGGGGGGAGGGTGCCTAGACCACATATTGATGGGGGGAGGGTGCCTATTCCACACAGTGAGGATAGATTTTATAACACACAAAATACAAAGAGCACATTTCCATACTAACTCCACAGATAACTAAGTCAAGAACATTAAGTCCAGAACACCAAACAGATACTTTATCACTAACACCCAGTTTAAGATCCAGGGGAAGAAATTTAACTCAATCGCAAAATTTACTTTTCTCTATCACCTCTCCTGGAACAACATCCCTGATAACAACTACTATTAAAATATAAGTTTATAAAGAGCAGCGCCAGGTATTATTCCCCAAAGCTCCCTCACAAGTAATTTTCCCTATAATTAACGTTAAATAATCCACAATAACAAAAAATCAATAGTAGTTTGGGAGCGCTAAAAGCTAAATGAGAAAATTCTGGAAACTGATATATATTTTATCAAAAATATATTTATTAAAATAATATAAAACATGCATATAACATTTGGAATAGATTGTGGGACGTCTCCCTTTGTAGTTTAAGAACAAGTAAAATTTACTGCATCAAAAAAACACTTTTGTATATTTCTCTAAAAGATTCCACCTAGGTTTTTCTTTTTCACCTTGAATCAATTATCTTTTAATTTCCACCTTAATTCTGATGCTAAGTAGTCGTAAGAAATTTCTCAGATATTATATCGTTTCCTACTTTTGTATTGTTACTTTGTATCAGATGGAAACAATTTACATTTCATAGTCCAATAGATTGTTATTTCAGTTGTTATCTTTTTGTAGCAATGTCTTTTGGTGTATAGTGTATAAACAGAGTTGTCTGTACTTAGTAAAAAATTTGATATTTTTTGATGGGGCTTACCGGTTCTTCTGACACGTCTGTGTCTGATGGTATCTCGGTCTCTCTTACCGGTTTTTTCTTTTGTGTCTCTCCTCCCTGTATACTGTAGGTATCTCCGATATCGAGAATAGAAACCTAGACCACGCTCCTGCGTGTATGGGTTTCCTTCTCTGCCGGTTTATAGCGAGTTTGGCCTCTATATTCAGGATCTCGTTTTTTCCCCCCGGCTGCTTCTTGATACAGGTGTGCACGTCTCAGCTTGTAGAGGTAATCTTGGACTTGTAGTACAAACGGCCGTTTGTTTTTTGAACTTTCTTTTCCTCTACTTCCTTCGATAGGGGATAGGTAAAGTTGTTAGTCCAATTTTTTGAAGGCAGGTAATAGCAGGTAACGTCTACGCGTTTCGCCAGCAGGCTTTGTCAAGACGGATAATGTTTGTTCTGAGCCCGGCAGTTTAAATAGCCCTCTTTTCTTTTTGATTGGTTGGTTGTTCCTTTAATTTGATAGGTGTGATTTTTAAGGTGGATTTAAATAAGGTGGAATCTTTCTGGATCCGTACCTCTTACATCTGATAGTTCTCATGCATCTTTGGATAGGTGTGATTTTTAAGGTGGATTTCTTTAATATGGATAAGATGGAATCTTTCCAGGTCTTTATCGTTTATTTCTGATAGTTCTTATGTTTCACTAGATGTCTAATAGTGATAGTTTTTATGTTATAATATATATATATATAATATATTTACACTTGGTTGTAATGACATTCTTTATGATGGATTCTTATCACGTTTAACTTTTTATTTGATTAAGAATTATAAAAATAATTTTAAAAATAATTTTTGCAATAAAATTCAACTGACAGAAAAATATAGAGATTTTGGAACTTATAATTTCTTAGTCTTAATGTAAGGTTTAGCCTTTACTTAGGCATAACTAATTGCCTTTTTGCTTTTACAATTATATGATTTATAGCTTTCTGATGTATGTTGAAGGTATAGTGTTTCTCTGGACTTTTATTTCTAAATTGTAAATTTCCCCTTTGTTTATTGTGTATATTTTGGCTGTTTAATTATCTGATTGTACACTATTCTAGATGAGAATCAGGTTTTTCTGATAGATTGTGTTATATATGTTTTTATTGACTTTTAAGACAGAAGGAAAGGGGACAAATCTAGTTCTGAATTTAATCCTGCTGGATAAAGGGTTTGCATATTATAAATTAGTTCTGCTTCTGTTCTTAGGAGTTTTTCTTCAAAATTGCCTCCTCTCCATTCAGGTTTTAGTTTTTTTATGCCCCAGAAGGTGAAGTCTTTTAAATTATTCTTATGTATGTCTCTAAAGTGGGTATATAAATGTGTGTCTAGATTCCCTCTGTCTATACATGATAAATGTTCACGTATACGTTCCCTTAGAGTCCTGGTGGTCTCTCCTATGTATTGTAATTGGCATGTGCATTGTATAATGTAAATCACACCCTTATCCTGACATCTTATGGTTTCTTTTATATAATGGACTAGACCATTTGTATTTGACTTAATTTTTTTACATTTGTTGCTAAATTTACAGGATCTACAGCCGAAACATGGGTAAAAGCCAGCTAGTTTATTTCCTAATAGATCTTTTTCTGGTGTGGAATTTGTTTTAATTTGTTTAAACTCACTGGGAGCTAGTATTTTCTTGAAGTTTTTTGCTTTTTTAAAAATGATTTTCGGGTTCTCTGTCATTTTTTCACCTATGAGGGGATCTGTTTGGACTAGGTGCCAGTGTTTTTTGATTATTTTTTGTAAAATATGATGGTCACAATTGTAATCAGTAATTAGTGCAACATTAAATTTATCTTCTTGCTCTTCTTTATTGTCCAAATTGTTCGAGTTTTTATTTTTATATGTAAGTAGAGTGTTTCTGTCTTTTTGATCTACCTGTTCTTTTGCCCTTTTTATTGTTTCTATATTGTACCCTCTGTCCATAAATTTCTTTTCGAGTATCTCGGTTTGTTCTAAATAATCTGAAGTTTTTGTACAATTTCGTTTTATTCGCAGGTATTGTCCTTTAGGGATATTTTCTTTCCATTTATTTAAATGGCAGCTTTTAAAGTGTATTAGGTTATTTGCGTCTACTTTTTTGAAGTGTGTTTTTGTTGTTATTTCTTTTTCAACAATTTCAATATCCAGGTCTAGGAATGTAATTTTTTCTTTACTTATGTTATGTGTGAAGTTTATTCCTATGTCATTATTATTCATGTCTGTGATGAATTTATCTAGCTCCATGGATGACCCTTTCCATACAAAGATGATGTCATCAATGTACCTCTTATAGAGCACGAGATTTGCACCGAGCTCATGTTTGGGAATGAATTCTTCTTCCCATTTTCCCAAAAATAAATTTGCATAGCTCGGTGCAAATCTCGTGCCCATGGCGGTTCCTTTTGTTTGTAGATAGAATCTTTTGTTAAAGGAAAAATAATTCTGATTCAAAATAAAATCAATACCTTGAAGTATGAAGTCTCTTTGTTTTTGATTTAATGTATTATCCCTAGCCATATACATTTCTGCTGCTTTTGTGCCTAGTTGATGTTGTATGCTCGTGTATAGAGAAGAAACATCGCACGTGCCAATCAAATAATTATCTTTCCATTCTAAGTTATTGAGATTTTGTAGTATATCAGTAGTATCTTTAAGGTAGGAGGGTAGAATTTTTACATATTTTTGCAGAAAGTTGTCAATGTATTGTGATAAGTTTGCAGTTATAGACCCTATTCCAGATATTATAGGCCTACCAGGTGGATTGGTGAGATTTTTGTGCAGTTTTGGCAGGTAGTAGAATACAGGTATTTTTGGGTATTTTGGACATAGAAAATCAAATTCCTTTTTATGTATTATATTTTGACTTTGAGCATCTTTCAGTATGTTGGTTAGTTTATTTAAGAATTTTTTTGTTGGATCCATTTTAATTTCTTTGTAAGTGTCTATGTCTCCTAGGAGTCTGTTAGCCTCATTTATATAACTTATTGTATCTAAAAGGACAATACCTCCTCCCTTATCAGCAGCCTTAATTGTCAGTTCTTTGTCTTTTTGTAGGTTCTTTATTATTATATTTTCTTTTCTGGACAGATTTCTTAATTTATGTTTATTTTGTTTTAATTTAGCATTGTCGTTTTGTACTAATTTTTCAAAGAGCTCAAGGTTTCTTCCTTTTTCATTAGTTGGGTAGAATTTTGATTTTAATTTTAAATTTGTGTGTTTTATTTCTGGGGTTGTTGTATCTGTATTCGTGATTGTTCTATTAGAGGTTATTTGTCTTTCTATTGGGTTTTTTACAAAGAATCTTTTTAGTGTTAGCTTTCGTACAAATTGGCTTATGTGAATATGTGTATTGAATTTATTCATTTTAGCCGTAGGGGCAAAACTTAGACCAAGTTGTAGTACTTTTTCTTGTTCTTTTGTTAATATTTTGCTACTTAGATTAAAAATCCCACAAAAGAATGTAAAGAAAACAAAATAAACCCACCTATAGGGATTTTTAATCTAAGTAGCAAAATATTAACAAAAGAACAAGAAAAAGTACTACAACTTGGTCTAAGTTTTGCCCCTACGGCTAAAATGAATAAATTCAATACACATATTCACATAAGCCAATTTGTACGAAAGCTAACACTAAAAAGATTCTTTGTAAAAAACCCAATAGAAAGACAAATAACCTCTAATAGAACAATCACGAATACAGATACAACAACCCCAGAAATAAAACACACAAATTTAAAATTAAAATCAAAATTCTACCCAACTAATGAAAAAGGAAGAAACCTTGAGCTCTTTGAAAAATTAGTACAAAACGACATTGCTAAATTAAAACAAAATAAACATAAATTAAGAAATCTGTCCAGAAAAGAAAATATAATAATAAAGAACCTACAAAAAGACAAAGAACTGACAATTAAGGCTGCTGATAAGGGAGGAGGTATTGTCCTTTTAGATACAATAAGTTATATAAATGAGGCTAACAGACTCCTAGGAGACATAGACACTTACAAAGAAATTAAAATGGATCCAACAAAAAAATTCTTAAATAAACTAACCAACATACTGAAAGATGCTCAAAGTCAAAATATAATACATAAAAAGGAATTTGATTTTCTATGTCCAAAATACCCAAAAATACCTGTATTCTACTACCTGCCAAAACTGCACAAAAATCTCACCAATCCACCTGGTAGGCCTATAATATCTGGAATAGGGTCTATAACTGCAAACTTATCACAATACATTGACAACTTTCTGCAAAAATATGTAAAAATTCTACCCTCCTACCTTAAAGATACTACTGATATACTACAAAATCTCAATAACTTAGAATGGAAAGATAATTATTTGATTGGCACGTGCGATGTTTCTTCTCTATACACGAGCATACAACATCAACTAGGCACAAAAGCAGCAGAAATGTATATGGCTAGGGATAATACATTAAATCAAAAACAAAGAGACTTCATACTTCAAGGTATTGATTTTATTTTGAATCAGAATTATTTTTCCTTTAACAAAAGATTCTATCTACAAACAAAAGGAACCGCCATGGGCACGAGATTTGCACCGAGCTATGCAAATTTATTTTTGGGAAAATGGGAAGAAGAATTCATTCCCAAACATGAGCTCGGTGCAAATCTCGTGCTCTATAAGAGGTACATTGATGACATCATCTTTGTATGGAAAGGGTCATCCATGGAGCTAGATAAATTCATCACAGACATGAATAATAATGACATAGGAATAAACTTCACACATAACATAAGTAAAGAAAAAATTACATTCCTAGACCTGGATATTGAAATTGTTGAAAAAGAAATAACAACAAAAACACACTTCAAAAAAGTAGACGCAAATAACCTAATACACTTTAAAAGCTGCCATTTAAATAAATGGAAAGAAAATATCCCTAAAGGACAATACCTGCGAATAAAACGAAATTGTACAAAAACTTCAGATTATTTAGAACAAACCGAGATACTCGAAAAGAAATTTATGGACAGAGGGTACAATATAGAAACAATAAAAAGGGCAAAAGAACAGGTAGATCAAAAAGACAGAAACACTCTACTTACATATAAAAATAAAAACTCGAACAATTTGGACAATAAAGAAGAGCAAGAAGATAAATTTAATGTTGCACTAATTACTGATTACAATTGTGACCATCATATTTTACAAAAAATAATCAAAAAACACTGGCACCTAGTCCAAACAGATCCCCTCATAGGTGAAAAAATGACAGAGAACCCGAAAATCATTTTTAAAAAAGCAAAAAACTTCAAGAAAATACTAGCTCCCAGTGAGTTTAAACAAATTAAAACAAATTCCACACCAGAAAAAGATCTATTAGGAAATAAACTAGCTGGCTTTTACCCATGTTTCGGCTGTAGATCCTGTAAATTTAGCAACAAATGTAAAAAAATTAAGTCAAATACAAATGGTCTAGTCCATTATATAAAAGAAACCATAAGATGTCAGGATAAGGGTGTGATTTACATTATACAATGCACATGCCAATTACAATACATAGGAGAGACCACCAGGACTCTAAGGGAACGTATACGTGAACATTTATCATGTATAGACAGAGGGAATCTAGACACACATTTATATACCCACTTTAGAGACATACATAAGAATAATTTAAAAGACTTCACCTTCTGGGGCATAAAAAAACTAAAACCTGAATGGAGAGGAGGCAATTTTGAAGAAAAACTCCTAAGAACAGAAGCAGAACTAATTTATAATATGCAAACCCTTTATCCAGCAGGATTAAATTCAGAACTAGATTTGTCCCCTTTCCTTCTGTCTTAAAAGTCAATAAAAACATATATAACACAATCTATCAGAAAAACCTGATTCTCATCTAGAATAGTGTACAATCAGATAATTAAACAGCCAAAATATACACAATAAACAAAGGGGAAATTTACAATTTAGAAATAAAAGTCCAGAGAAACACTATACCTTCAACATACATCAGAAAGCTATAAATCATATAATTGTAAAAGCAAAAAGGCAATTAGTTATGCCTAAGTAAAGGCTAAACCTTACATTAAGACTAAGAAATTATAAGTTCCAAAATCTCTATATTTTTCTGTCAGTTGAATTTTATTGCAAAAATTATTTTTAAAATTATTTTTATAATTCTTAATCAAATAAAAAGTTAAACGTGATAAGAATCCATCATAAAGAATGTCATTACAACCAAGTGTAAATATATTATATATATATATTATAACATAAAAACTATCACTATTAGACATCTAGTGAAACATAAGAACTATCAGAAATAAACGATAAAGACCTGGAAAGATTCCATCTTATCCATATTAAAGAAATCCACCTTAAAAATCACACCTATCCAAAGATGCATGAGAACTATCAGATGTAAGAGGTACGGATCCAGAAAGATTCCACCTTATTTAAATCCACCTTAAAAATCACACCTATCAAATTAAAGGAACAACCAACCAATCAAAAAGAAAAGAGGGCTATTTAAACTGCCGGGCTCAGAACAAACATTATCCGTCTTGACAAAGCCTGCTGGCGAAACGCGTAGACGTTACCTGCTATTACCTGCCTTCAAAAAATTGGACTAACAACTTTACCTATCCCCTATCGAAGGAAGTAGAGGAAAAGAAAGTTCAAAAAACAAACGGCCGTTTGTACTACAAGTCCAAGATTACCTCTACAAGCTGAGACGTGCACACCTGTATCAAGAAGCAGCCGGGGGGAAAAAACGAGATCCTGAATATAGAGGCCAAACTCGCTATAAACCGGCAGAGAAGGAAACCCATACACGCAGGAGCGTGGTCTAGGTTTCTATTCTCGATATCGGAGATACCTACAGTATACAGGGAGGAGAGACACAAAAGAAAAAACCGGTAAGAGAGACCGAGATACCATCAGACACAGACGTGTCAGAAGAACCGGTAAGCCCCATCAAAAAATATCAAATTTTTTACTAAGTACAGACAACTCTGTTTATACACTATACACCAAAAGACATTGCTACAAAAAGATAACAACTGAAATAACAATCTATTGGACTATGAAATGTAAATTGTTTCCATCTGATACAAAGTAACAATACAAAAGTAGGAAACGATATAATATCTGAGAAATTTCTTACGACTACTTAGCATCAGAATTAAGGTGGAAATTAAAAGATAATTGATTCAAGGTGAAAAAGAAAAACCTAGGTGGAATCTTTTAGAGAAATATACAAAAGTGTTTTTTTGATGCAGTAAATTTTACTTGTTCTTAAACTACAAAGGGAGACGTCCCACAATCTATTCCAAATGTTATATGCATGTTTTATATTATTTTAATAAATATATTTTTGATAAAATATATATCAGTTTCCAGAATTTTCTCATTTAGCTTTTAGCGCTCCCAAACTACTATTGATTTTTTGTTATTGTGGATTAAACAACTACTATTAAAAACCAAGATAGAAGGGGGGCGGAGCTAACCGCCGAAGGAGTAAGATGTCCCACTACAGAGTTCCTAAAAAGCAGATTATAAAAACAACTAATTATGGGGTACTAAGTGCCTAGATAGTTTATATTTTATTCTTGAACTATTATAGAGGCATGATCTCTCTGTCTGAGCCCAAGATGAAGCTCTCGACATTATTATACATCAGCTAGCTGAAGCAGTGGCAGAGGGGTTGATACCAGAACTGACATCTAGCCGTCTCACGAACTAGCCTATTCCCAGGCCACTCATTTTACTGATTGTCAGCCCCTTTATACTACTAGCAACATGGAGGAACTCTCAATCTGCCTTATCTCTTTATTAGGGGACTTAAGCAGAAAAGCTGACAGATGCTTCTATGGACTACAAACCACGCTCCTCGAACTACGCAATCAAGATGGCGCTCCTCCGCTAAATCTATCTGACTCCTCTAAGGAGATCTGGGAAGAAGATCCCCCACCAGCTCCACACTATCATCAGCGTTCACAGAGGAGGCAGCCCAGTCACGTCCCAGCCAGCACTTTACCACAGTCGGTATGTCCCGACTCACTACAATTACACTTTGAAGACCTGCCTCATTCTGAGGCGGCCATACCGGATTCCACAGGGCCCTCTCTCACCATCACTAGGTACCACCCTCAGAGTTCACTCTCTCCTTACCTCCGCTCCCGGACAGCTCTTGCACCGACCGCACTTAAGATCACAGAAGATACAGCTGATCGCTCCGGGCGGTCAGGGACGCCTGACCGCATTATTGCTAAGGCGTACATGGTAGGGAGGAGAGAGGCCGGGACCGCAGATCCGTCTGATTACCTTGAGGGCAAAACTCCCCATCACTACATCAAACAAAGGTTTCATATCTCCAGCGGAGCTTATACAGAGCCCAGCAGAGTTCTCCAAGCCAACATCAAAATCGGAATGGGCTAGAAAGACACTTGCCCCTCTATAAGGGCTTTCCCACTAACTTCATGGGACCTGAGTTTACGTTTTTGTTACAGCCAGATTCCCATCGTTGAAATGTATTATTCCTATGTTGCCTTATGTGTTTCATGGCAATTTTTCTCTGATGTCCCCCTGATCAGCATACCTGATATTTTAATTGGGATTTAGGTAGCTTGACTGTTGTTTTTCCCCTGTGAACGGTTGGGGTAGTTATTACATTTTTTCTACATTTAATATCTCAAATGTCTGCCTCTATGGTTGTTCTATAATGCTCCCAATTCAGCGCCATGAGCTTTATTACACAAGATATACGGTTACCCAGACCGGAGCTTTTTAGCACTACACCCTCATTATATTACTTACCTCCTATTGCATCTATATTCAGATAAAGAGAAATATAAAATACCAAACATAGGATGAGGGCTATCACGACAGAATCTAGGGAGATTTTTGTTGATAATTCATTGTTTAGCCTATCATTGCAATATGACTCTATGTATGTCTCACAACAGTTGTTATTCTATCTACAGGGACATGAACCCCTCTACTTCTACCCTAAGTATACCACTCTGATGTTCTCAACTCTCACCCCTCCTGAATCTAATCTCTCTCACTATGAGACATTATCTGTTGCTATCTGCAGGCCACTTAATTTCCCTAGCCCAGAAGGCAGATATAGGTGTCTCCATACATGCACATCTGAAGCGCAAATTCTATCCCTGAAACTTTTGCTTATTGAGTTATCAGGATATAGTGCATGCTTAGTCAAGGAGACGCCCCCCATCTCTCTCCCCACTGCCTACTCCCTAAATCTCAGATAGGACACACATCTAACAAGAATCCAACCTCCCCCCCCCCCCACATACTCCCTCTGCACTTTCCTGCCTTTCATCTCTTTCTCTCCCCCCCTTCTTTTTCCTCCCTTCTTTAAAGCAGCTCTAACCTGCTGATTTTTCCCATCTTACTCTACTAAGTACCAGGTCCAAAAGTGACCTCCCATAATGCTAATTTCCTCTCTCAGTGTCCATTAGATCCGTTGGGTTCAAAAGTAGCCCGTTGTTTGCATAGAGGAATTCACTTTAGAACATAAAATAAAAATGAGGTCTCAGATGACTAGCCACACAGATTTAATATACTTTTATTTATTTTTCTTGTCCTTTTCTTTTTGCCTTAATTAAAACAATTTCTGATTGTCATGTAAAATGATATGTATGTTCAATGGCAATCCATACTTCTTGTATTCTCATATGACCTCAATAAAAAGTTTAAATAAAAAAAAAAAACAAGATAGAGATAAAGTAATGAGACAACTGGTAAAGTTAAAACCCCTCTTTCCAGTGTATGATGTAAAAGCAGATGTATTTACTAACATGTCAAATTTTGAGTCTGCAATAAAACAATACATGCTTTCTGTTAAAGAAGCATGTATAATGTTAAAGATTTGGCTTCCAGGCAGCATTGTAGCTAGATTACAATCACCAGTTGCAGGCGCAGGTAATTTGAACACAGATTGGTTTAAGGTGGATAAATGGGGTTCAGATGGGGACAGATTAAAAGAAGTTTGTAAACTAGTCACAGGGAGTAGAGATTTAGACAGTGACTCTCTTGCAGACATGCAAGTAGCATTAAATGATGACCCATGGGTATTTGCAGCTAAATTTGAACAAATATATAGATTGACACATAGAATTTCACCAGAATAGACGCCTCATGATATGTTGCAATATTTAATTAAAAAGTTCACATACTTGGACCCTAGCATACAAATGATGGCTGAGGAAAAGAATAGACTAGAGGGTGTGTTATCTATTATAGGTAAGCCTAGGCAAAACATTCTAAAGAAAAGGAGCACAGGGCAACACAGGATTGCTGTGGTAACTACTAATGAAGGGAAACAAAAATATTTAGAGGGTCCCTTCAAAGGTACTTTCCATTATTGCAATAAATATGGGCACAGGCGAGTAGATTGCAGATTTTTAAATAAAGAGAATTCAGAAGGAAACTGAGGGAGGGCAGGAAAGATTACATCTCTCTGCACCTCCAAAAGAAAGCTATGACCAGAATTGGGTAGGTAAAAATAACAAGATTAAGCCCCCAGATAAAATCTGACATGAATACACTCTAAAGCTTAGGCGTGGTAGTAATCTTTATGGCCCAGTGCATGAGGCTTTGAGAGTGATGACTGTGGGGGGGAGGGGAAGTTGGATATCATGAAAAGAATTCTCCTCTGATATCCGGCTCTGACTGACTACCTCAGGCCCTGGTTGATATGGTCCCTATATGTAACACCTTTAGTGACCATGCTGGACGTCTCTGTGTCTGTGGTGTGATTGAGGGCCATAGCACAAAACTTCATAGACACAGGAGCTTCATTGACTCTGTCAGACTTACCATTAAGTCCCCCACAGGGGACAAGACAGACATTTCTTTTGGAACTTGGGGGATCCCAGTCCCAAGCATTCCTTATCCAAAATGTTTCTATGACACTAGGCAATCAGTAGACTAAGGAAATTCCCCTTTGGCAGAGCAAAAACACAGAGGGTACAATACTTGGTGCTGATATAATGAGATTAGAAGGGATGATAGTGGACCTGTGTAACAATGTTTTGTGGAGGGATACTAGAGGGAGAAAGCATGTTATGTTAGATGACTCTTACCTCAGTCCTATGGCATCCATTGCATCAGTTCCTTCAGAAAGAGTGTGGCCGGATACTGAAAGTCACCTTGATTTGAAGAGATTGGTCATGGATTTCCCTGACATATGGGCTCAACATTAGAATGATTGTGGCATATTACAAGGCATTGAAATCAATATTGTAGGCCCTGACCACCCTCCACAAAGACAGTATCGTTTTTCAGCAGAAACTATTGAACCTGTGAGGCAAATTATTAGTTAGCTTGAAAGCCAAGGAATAATTAGAAAATGTTCCTCCTCTAATAATTATCCTTTGTGGCCAGTAAAGAAAGCAAATAATACTTGGAGGTTAACTGCTGATTTTCGTATGATGAATAAAGTTACCCCAACTGTTACAAATTTAGTTGCTTCTACTCCTGAAGTTGTATCCAAACTGCGTGCCACATGTAGGTGGTATTCCGTACTGGATATAAGTAATGGTTTTTGGAGTGTCAGATTAGCCCCAGAGTGCCAATATAAGTTTGCTTTTTGCTTTGCTAATGTTCAATATTGCTTCAATTCACTGCCTTTTATAGCTCTCCAACATACTTTCACCAAGCATTAGCAGAGGTATTAAACACATTCTCAGTCCCAGAAAGTATCATACAGTATGTAGATGATATTTAGTTACAAACTGAGACAGTAGAGGAACATTTGGAGCAGTTGAATGAACTGTTTGACTTGATTGCTGAATCTGGCCTCAAGTTAAACACTTCAAAAGTACAATAAATGAGACAAAAGGTGACATTTTTGGGAGTATCAATCCAAAGGGGTACAAGATACCCTATTAGAGAACGAGTTACAGCCATACTTCGGGTGCCCAGACCTTTGCATAGACAGTCCTTAAGACAATTCTTAGTCTTGGTAAATTTTTCTCGTGATTTCATTGAAGGGTTTGCTGAAAAAGCAAAACCTCTCTATGATCTTTTAAAAAGGGAAAATGTTGGAAAAATTCCTTGGAGTGCAGAACATGAGGAAGCATTTAAAGTGTTAAAGGAAGGTTTAGCATCAGCCTCTGCCCTTGCCACAGTGGATAGGGAGGCCCTGTTTGCTTTTTAAACATACACATCTGACAATTTATTACCATAGTCCTACTGCAGGAGAAGGCTGGAAAAATAGCCAACAGGCCTCCATTTTTCAGACTTCTTACTCCAGTAGAGAAAGGATATGACTCATGTATCAAGGCTTTGTTAGGGGTGCATTGGTCAGTTCAGGCTACTGAGCATATAGTTGAAGCTAATCCTGCAAACACCACACACCCCTATAACACTGTTGTTGGAAAAATCATTAATGGGGTTTCAACACAAAGACATGTGACATCACTGTACAACACAATGCAAAATGCACATTACCCCAACTGATTCACACTCAGGGGGGAATCCCATGACTGCACACAGACATTCACACACATGGAATCACCTCATAATTCTTTCAGGGACAAACCTTCTCCCCAAGATTTACAAATGTATGTAAATGGTTCAAGATTTTGGCAGGATGGTCAATTTAATACTGGTTTTGCTATTTGGGTCCCATCTCAAGAATTAGCTCTTACATTTATGCTACCCCAATCATTCTCAGCACAGAGAACAGAATTAGAAGCCATTTCTATGGCTTGCCACACAAGACATTTGTATATACAGTGACAGTGCCTATGTTACCAGATCAAACAGAGTACTTACCAATTTGGAATCTAAGGGGAATGGTAGACTCTGCAGGTAAACCATTGTCACATGTTCAAGCCCTTAAGAAATGCACATGTGGACATGTTACCCAAACAGGCAGCTTTAGATGGGGAACCATGGTAATCAAATGAGAATGACAGTGAGGCACAGGAAGCATGGATAGAACATGTTGCATCTGAAGATACAGTGGCACACATAGCAAAGGTTACAATTATAGATCCGGAAGTACCTGATTTACAAACAGAACAAGCTAAAGATCCTTACCTTTTCTCTCTGTTAGAGGAACAGCAAACACTCCCAAATGGTTATTCAAAATGTAATGGATTAATATGTTACTCCAATCCCACTGATCCACAGGCTAAATTGGTTTTTTTGTGTGGTCCCAAGTCAATTGCAAAGACCTATAACACAGCAAACACATTCTCTTCTTGGGCATATTGGCCAACGTGCTTTAGAGTACCATTTAAGGCACAAATTTCATTGGCCAGATTTAGCAGGAACCTGTTTAAAATGTGTACAAGAGTGTTTAATTTATGCTCAAATAAATCCATGTCCTAAAGGTCAGAGACCCATTCTCCAGAGAATACCAGTAGCAGATGGCCTTTGGAAAGCTATCCAAATTGATTTTATAGGTCCACTTCCACTATCAAAGGGGGGTCTCAGGTATGCCCTAGTAATTGTAGATATTTTTCAAAATGGGTTGAGGCTATTCTACATTGTTGTGATACTGCACAGGCTACTGTCAGAGCACTGTGGGAACATGTTTTCTCAAGATGGAGTTTTCCAACACTCATTGAATCAGACAGGGGTAAACATTTTACAGGTCAGGTAATGCAAAGTCCCTGTGCCCTACTAGGAATACAGACAATATTTCATGTACCATATCATCCACATGTACAGTTGAGCGCATGAGTAGAACATTAAAAACAAAATTGTCCAAAATGCTTTTCCAGTATGGTTAATCGTGGGTCACACATCTTCCAGCAGTTCTAATGCCTATTAGAGCTACAACATCAAGTGTTCTCTCTACGAGCTCATGACAGGGAGAAAGATGAGGTAAACCACAATTGTCTACCCCCTTGAGAGAATCTAAGTCTAGAGATCAATATCTCTCCCAAATTCAGGAACATTTGAGCTCACTGCTACTTTTTGCTGCCTCTAATATGGCCCCAACAGATTGTACATTTTCATCTACACCTCAAACTCCTCTGTTTGAGAAGGGGGGATTGATCATGATTTAAAAAATTTGCAAAAATTCTCTCTGGGATGCAAATTGGGAAGGGCCTTATAGAATTTTGGACAAATAGGGTAATACTGTGATTAAAATAGAAAGATCAACCCCTGGGAAAACCAGAAGGCAGCCTGGTTACAAATGGGTCCATGTTGACCAATGTAAAGTGTATAAAGGGACAGTTGTCCCAGCTGTAGATATTTCTGCTAAGAACTGATATTCTCTTAATCTTTTTGACAGATTTCATTATGTGGAACCTGAGAGGAATGATCACCACCAACCTCTTTGGAAGTTTTTGCAATAACACCCACACAAATACAATTTGTGACTGTAATGAACTTTCAATCCCCAACCTCACAAGGAGTACTAGATGGAGCTCTAGCAACATCATCAGAGGATGGACAAACTTCTGGAGTTCTCGAGACCTTAAGAAAGATGGTTTGGGAAAATTGACTTTTCATGTAGGTGGGAGGGTTGAAATATTTGCTGAAAAACATTGACAATTTAACTGGTTTTTGGAGGGTCAATCAGGGTAATAAAGTGGAATGGAAATGTAAGTGGGTGGCTTGGGGAAAATTGACTGTAGGTCTGGTGGGAGAAGGTATTTCTGTGTCTACAACATTTGCTAATCCTATTCACACTATCAATGGAGATAACTATAATATAACCAAGATTATATTTGAACAAAAAATTGGAGAAGGGATTAATTGGAGAGTTACAGCTTCCAACTTTGGTGGAGGAATTGAAGTAGACATAAGAAAATATCAAAAAAGGGAAACAACTACTTTTGCACCTTTGCTCTATTCTACTTTATTCACTACACCAAAGATTAAGCATTATGACAATACAATGTGTTAGGGGAAAATGATTGTTTCTAGTGGTCCATTTCAATTAAGTACAAACAAGCCAATTCCAGTATTGAGGGAAGCCACATTTCAATTTATCACATGGAAGATTAAAATAATAGATTGGCTAGTTTCCACACATTACCAAAATTGTTCCAGAATTACTGCCACTATGGAAAAAGCATTAGTTAAATGGGCAGAAGGACTAGGAGGGATATTGTGGATACAGTTTTAGAAGGACTAGGAGGGATATTGTGGATACAGTTTTGGGAGGTGTGGGAACAGGGTTAGGAGTGGTAAATTCCATTGACATATCCAGCTTAGCAACAACCTTACAGTCTCAGGGGATGTTAAATGCAAAAGGGATTCATACACAACAAATGATAAACACCCTGGTAGAGACACTGACACAGACATTCAGGGTCAGGGTCCTGCCATTCAACATACAGAGGAAATACTGATAGGAGTAATTAGTAGGTTAAGGGAAGTATCCTGGGATTTTGTGTGTATTTCTATGAAAACAGAATTATCAACTGACTTTAAATTAATAGCACAGGCTATGGTAAATAACCATACACCTTTGTGAAGGTGGGGACAGTCTATTGTTAACAGTTTTGCATCAGAACTCAAAGAATTATGGTTAAACAGTTGGTTAGGTTGCAGGGAAAATATATGCACGGCTACTTCACTTGTGCCCACTAGTGGTACCTATCAGAATGTTTATCATTTGTTTTCACTAGGAACACCTGTCACAGAATCTCATGTTTCACATCATGAGTTAGAGTTCCCAAATTTTATATGGAATGGTTCCCATATGGAACAGGTAGACATGTCTGGCTGCATAAGGTTTCCATCTAAAGTTTTGTGTCTACCCAAACAGGCAAGAATAATTTTCGATTCCTGCTGGCATAATCACTAATATTGCAATGGTTTTGTGGAGAAAGTTAATCCCCAAGATATGATTTTTCCATTAGGACAAGGAAAGGTGTGTTTTGTTTCTTTGACGTCTAAAAATGAGGTGCATGTATGGTTTGACAAGTGTAATTCAAGGGAAAAAAACACACCAGGGATTTATTGTATTACTGGGTACCCTGTGAGGATAAGTTCGCTACAGTTTAACTTCACTGTCCCACAGTTACTCACATATAACGCTACCTTGGGGGCTCCACTCATAACACCAATATTAGTAGAGGATGCACCTTGGCAAAAATGGGTAACCTTATTGCAAAAAGATTCTGTGTTACTGGAACATCTTAAAAATGTTGGGGAAAATGTAAATTTCTTTCATGTATGTGGCAAGAGTCCATGAGCTAGTGACGTATGGGATATACAATCCTACCAGGAGGGGCAAAGTTTCCCAAACTTCAAAATGCCTATAAATACACCCCTCACCACACCCACAATTCAGTTTTACAAAGTTTGCCTCCTATGGAGGTGGTGAAGTAAGTTTGTACTTGATTTTTCTTTGCTGATATGCGCTTCTCCGCATTTTGAAGCCCGAATCCTCTCAGAGTACAGTGCATGGTCGGCTCCAGAACGAATGAAATGGGGGGGCATTTTTTTTCACGAGGGGGCACACATTTAGAAAGCATGTATGAGAGTCAAAATAAGAGCAGACCTACTGTGGCAGTCCAGGGGTTACATTTATCATATTTCTGGCTGTGCAGGAGTTAGATTTGTTTATATTTCTGGAAGTGCAGCGGTTACATGTGTCATATCTCAAGGAGTATAGGGGTTACATTTATAAGATGAATGGCAATGCAGCAGCAATTACATTTACCAGATTTATGGCAGTGCAGGGGTTACATTTGTCATATCTCAGGAATGTCTCCCACATATGACACAGCCAGTGGACACTGT
Organism: Bombina bombina; assembly: GCF_027579735.1. NCBI lineage: Eukaryota > Metazoa > Chordata > Amphibia > Anura > Bombinatoridae > Bombina > Bombina bombina. The sequence continues at coordinate 147,276,887 of NC_069500.1, read as the reverse complement.
TTGCATGTGTAGCTCTACCAATGACCCTACTAATGATCAAATAAGCTTTTACGTGACAATAAGTTTGAGTGCCAAGCAGTACATTACTTGTACAGATATTATTAATGATATTTACCAGCACACACACAGTATATACAGTATGTATATACACACAAATTATATATATATATATATACACACATACATATACACACACACACACACATACATATATATATATATATATATATATATATACACACAGTGTATATATACATATACATACACACATACACACTGAGTGTATGTATGTATGTGTATGTATATATATATATATATATATATATATATATATATATATATATATATATATATATATATATATATATATATATATAAAGATGGTGTTCCAAATACACACACAGCTTCAAGTGTGTTTAAGGTATCTGAAAGCAGCAGGCAACACAAGGGATTTCAAATAACAAGCATTTAATTCCAATCCAAGAAAAACAGCAGGGCCTTAACCCATAACGTTACGGTCTACACTTAGACCTTTGTCAAATGGAGCCCATGTGAGAGATACAGAACCCACTATGTGACCCAACATACACACACACAAACAATTAAACATAATGTGCAAAATTTACATAACCCGCACCAAACTGCCTCCTAGCGATCCGCCTGATTCAATGAGGACCCCACGTGAATCGGCGTGTACGTCATGACGTCACGCATAACGGAAACCAGAATGAGGCCGTGACCGGGAGTCATGGTAACGGTAAACAAACAGGCCGTATACCAAAAGACAGAGTGAGACGGAGAGCTAGGGTGTGTGTACAAAGGGATGTGTACACAGCGTCAGGCGCAAGGAGAAATCAAATAGATAAGAATAGTGTGTGAACAGAACATAAGCAGGTGACAATATTATGAGTAAATGGGCTATAACATATGCCCTATAGAAGAATACAATTTAGAACCAGAAGTCTATTACATGTGTAACTTACAAAACCAATCTATATAGTCATGTATCAATGGGAGAGTACTAGAAATACATGTGTGACAACATATGCCAATACATTTATGTTGATTACTTAGAACACTAATAGTAGGAACAATGTTCCAACAATAGAATAGAGGACAAACATTATGTCAAGCATGTAGATACCCTATGTGCCACTGTAACATAGGTAAGTTATCATTTATAGCAGCATCCAAAGTCAATGGTAGAGTTCAGACCTTTAGGAGCCATGGTATTAAGGTTGACCTAAATTGTATTCTTCTATAGGGCGTATGTTATAACCCATTTACTCATAATATTGTCACCTGCTTATGTTCTGTTCACACACTATTCTTATCTATTTGATTTCTCCTCGCGCCTGACGCTGTGTACACATCCCTTTGTACACACACCCTAGCTCTCCGTCTCACTCTGTCTTTTGGTATACGGCCTGTTTGTTTACCGTTACCATGACTCCCGGTCACGGCCTCATTCTGGTTTCCGTTATGCGTGACGTCATGACGTACACGCCGATGCACGTGGGGTCCTCATTGAATCAGGCGGATCGCTAGGAGGCAGTTTGGCGCAGGTTATGTAAATTTTGCACATTATGTTTAATTGTTTGTGTGTATATATGTTGGGTCACATAGTGGGTTCTGTATCTCTCACATGGGCTCCATTTGACAAAGGTCTAAGTGTAGACCGAAATGTTATGGGTTAAGGCCCTGCTGTTTTTCTTGGATTGGAATTAAATGCTTGTTATTTGAAATCCCTTGTGTTGCCTGCTGCTTTCAGATACCTTAAACACACTTGAAGCCGTGTGTGTATTTGGAACACCATCTTTATGCAATACTCATTTTGCAGTGCACCGGGTAGCTGCTTGTTTGGTGTGTGCCACTTTATCTACATTTGTATATATATATATATATATATATATATATATATATATATATATATATATATATATATATATATATATACACACACACACACACACAAAAGGTATATCTCAGTAAATGAAAGCACTCTCAGGACTTCTCAATAGTGGGTAAAAAAAACAGTGTTTATTAACGTTTCGGGGTTCACACAGACTCCTTCATCAGATTAAGTGGTCTGTGTGAACCCCGAAATGTTAATAAACACTGTTGTTTTTTTGACCCACTATTGAGAAGTCCTGTGAGTGCTTTCATTTACTGAGATATACCTTTTCATGCTAGCACCCAGGCTGTTGACCCAGGAGGACGGATTTACTTACAGGAGGAGTATATATATATATATATATATATATATATATATACACACATACACACACACACACACACACACATACACATAGTATATATGTATATACACACACACACACACACATATATATATATACATATACAAAAACAATATATATATATATATATATATATGTATATATATATTTCCACTGTGTATCTGCACTCACACTTCAAAGATAGTCTCAACAAGTAGGGACTGCACTCGCTGGATTCAGTTCAAATAATAACTTATTTATTCAATGGTGACGTTTCGGGGTACGCAGACCCCTTCCTCACACCAAACACAGTGCACAAGAAAAAAAGTGACTTTAAACCCAAATAAACCCCTCCCATCTTACATTCCAAGAAATTGTGCCAAAACCGTATCCATGGAGACCAGGTAGTTACCTGGCAACCATATTACACAAACAATTTAAGGCATTCAATAACAGTGGTGTGATTAATAATTCCTAACTGTTAATAAGACAAAAAGAAACACCAGTGTGTAAACACTTATGCGTATAAAAACTGTGAAGACATCAAGCTTAATATATACCTTTAAAATTCAGTGTATCAAATCATATACAATATAGGTAAAATCATTTGAATAAATATATAAACATATAAACCCCTCTGCAACAACGTAGCATATGTGTTCAAGTTTACACACTAATCGGTGTATTTATTCGGCATAATGTTTAGACACATAGTTACAGTTTGCGTGGCTAAATGCAATTATTGCAAAGATGAGCTTCATATTTAGTGTTAGAGAGAATAAATGTTAACATTTAATATATGCATATAACCTTTGCTCAGTGAGTTAGGGATTAATCGAATGATCATATCGGATTTGGTATAATATTAGTTACTCACTGTATATTATGAATTGCTGCTAATCGTTCCCCAGCTGCTGCGCTGTTCATAGAGTCTGCAGTGTGTCAGTTGGGCGCAAGTTACAGACTCAGCCAATCAACGGCTTGTTTAGTTAACCGCATGGCTCATTAGCATACTGTGACGTCACCGGGCTTTGCAATTAGACTCTGTAGTAGCGTGGCTAATTTGCATATTGAGATTGTACCTGTCAGAGCGTGATTTTCAATACTGTTTACACTTAGTGTTTATGTGCTATGTAGTGCTAACGTGGTGTCCTAATGTTGCAAGCGTATTTCATAAGTTATATGTTGAAGCCCAACATTTACCTTGTATACCGTATGTGTGATTATAGTGGGACAGATTAGGGACAGCCCCTATTAGATCAATGCCTATCTTACGCCTAGATTTAGAGTTTTGCGGCCAAAGGGGTGCGTTAGCTACGCGTGCTTTTTTCTGGCCGCACCTTTTAAATACCGCTGGTATTTAGAGTTCTCAGAAGGGCTGCGTTAGGCTCCAAAAAAGGAGCGTATAGCATATTTACCGCAACTTCAACTCTCGATACCAGCGGTGCTTACGGACGCGACCAGCTTCAAAAACGTGCTCGTGCACGATTCCCCCATAGGAAACAATGGGGCTGTTTGAGATGAAAAAAAAAACCTAACACCTGCAAAAAAGCAGCGTTCAGCTCCTAACGCGGCCCCATTGTTTCCTATGGGGAAACACTTCCTAAGTCTGCACCTACATTATCCCTATGTACCCCTAATCTGCTGCCCCTAACACCGCCAACCCCTATATTATATTTATTAACCCCTAATCTGCCGCCCCCAACGTCGCCGCTACCTACCTACACTTATTAACCCCTAATCTGCCGACCGCATCTCACCGCTACTATAATAAAGTTATTAACCCCTAATCCGCCTCACTCCCGCCTCACTAACCCTATAATAAATAGTATTAACCCCTAATCTGCCCTCCCTAACATCGCTGACACCTAACTTCAATTATTAACCCCTAATCTGCCGACCGGAGCTCGCCGCTACTATAATAAATGTATTAACCCCTAAAGCTAAGTCTAACCCTAACCCTAACACCCCCCTAAGTTAAATATAATTTAAATCTAACAAAATAAATTAACTCTTATTAAATAAATTATTCCTATTTAAAGCTAAATACTTACCTGTAAAATAAACCCTAATATAGCTACAATATAACGAATAATTATATTGTAGCTATTTTAGGATTTATATTTATTTTACAGGCAACTTTGTAATTATTTTAACCAGGTACAATAGCTATTAAATAGTTAATAACTATTTAATAGCTAAAATAGTTAAAATAATAACAAAATTACCTGTAAAATAAATCCTAACCTAAGTTACAATTAAACCTAACACTACACTATCATTAAATTAATTAAATAAAATACCTACAATTAAACCTAACACTACACTATCAATAAATTAATTAAATACAATACCTACAAATAACTACAATGAAATAAACTAACTAAAGTACAAAAAATAAAAAAGAACTAAGTTACAAAAAATAAAAAAATATTTACAAACATTAGAAAAATATTACAACAATTTTAAACTAATTACACCTACTCTAAGCCCCCTAATAAAATAACAAAGCCCCCCAAAATAAAAACATGCCCTACCCTATTCTAAAATTAAAAAAGTTCAAAGCTCTTTTACCTTACCAGCCCTGAAAAGGGCCCTTTGTGGGGCATGCCCCAAAGAATTCAGCTCTTTTGCCTGTAAAAAAAAACATACAATACCCCCCCCAACATTACAACCCACCACCCACATACCCCTAATCTAACCCAAACCCCCCTTAAATAAACCTAACACTAAGCCCCTGAAGATCTTCCTACCTTATCTTCACCACGCCGGGTTCACCGATCGATCCAGAAGAGCTCCTCCGATGTCTTGATCCAAGCCCAAGCGGGGGGCTGAAGATGTCCATGATCCGACTGAAGTCTTCATCCAAGCGGGAGCTGAAGAGGTCCATGATCCGGCTGAAGTCTTCCATCAAGCGGCATCTTCAATCTTCTTTCTTCCGGATCCATGTTCATCCCGCCGACGCGGAACATCCATCTTCACCGACGACTTCCCGACGAATGACGGTTCCTTTAAGGGACGTCATCCAAGATGGCGTCCCTCGAATTCCGATTGGCTGATAGGATTCTATCAGCCAATCGGAATTAAGGTAGGAAAATTCTGATTGGCTGATGGAATCAGCCAATCAGAATCAAGTTCAATCCTATTGGCTGATCCGATCAGATTGAGCTCGCATTCTATTGGCTGTTCCGATCAGCCAATAGAATGCGAGCTCAATCTGATAGGCTGATCGGATCAGCCAATCGGATTGAACTTGATTCTGATTGGCTGATTCCATCAGCCAATCAGAATTTTCCTACCTTAATTCCGATTGGCTGATAGAATCCTATCAGCCAATCGGAATTCGAGGGACGTCATCTTGGATGACGTCCCTTAAAGGAACTGTCATTCGTCGGGAAGTCGTCGGTGAAGATGGATGGATCCGCGCTGGAGGTCTTGAAGATCAGCCGGTCGTCATCGGATTGAAGAACATAGAAGATGCGGCTTGGATGAAGATGTTTGCCGGTCCGGATGTCCTCTTCTGCCCGCTTGGATCAAGATGGTTGCCGGTCCGGATCTACTCTTCTTCCCGGATAGGATGAAGACTTTGGAGCCTCTTCTGGACCTCTTCAGCCGCCGCTTGATAGAAGACTTCAGCCGGATTATGGATCGCCAGCCCCCGCTTGGGCTTGGATGAAGACTTCAGAGGACGGATTGGTGAACCTGGTATGGTGAAGATAAGGTAGGAAGATCTTCAGGGGCTTAGTGTTAGGTTTATTTAAGGGGGGTTTGGGTTAGATTAGGGGTATGTAGGTGGTGGGTTGTAATGTTGGGGGGGGGGTATTGTATGTTTTTTTTACAGGCAAAAGAGCTGAATTATTTGGGGCATGCCCCGCAAATGGCCCTTTTCAGGGCTGGTAAGGTAAAAGAGCTTTGAACTTTTTTAATTTAGAATAGGGTAGGGCATTTTTTTATTTTGGGGGTCTTTGTTATTTTATTAGGGGGCTTAGAGTAGGTGTAATTCGTTTAAAATTGTTGTAATATTTTTCTAATGTTTGTAAATATTTTTTGTAACTTAGTTCTTTTTTATTTTTTGTACTTTAGTTAGTTTATTTAATTGTAGTTATTTGTAGGTATTGTATTTAATTTATTTATTGATAGTGTAGCGTTAGGTTTAATTGTAGATAATTGTAGGTAGTTTATTTAATTTATTTATTGATAGTGTAGTGTTAGGTTTAATTGTAACTTAGGTTAGGATTTATTTTACAGGTAATTTGTAATTATTTTAACTAGGTAACTATTAAATAGTTCTTAACTATTTAATAGCTATTGTTCCTGGTTAAAATAAATACAAGGTTGCCTGTAAAATAATAGCTACAATGTAATTATTCGTTATATTGTAGCTATATTAGGGTTTATTTTACAGGTAAGTATTTAGATTTAAATAGGATTAATTTATTTAATAAGAGTTAATTTATTTCGTTAGAATAAAATTATATTTAATTTAGGGGGGTGTTAGGGTTAGGGTTAGAATTAGCTTTAGGGGTTAAAAAAATTATTATAGTAGCGGTGAGCTCAGGTCGGCAGATTAGGGGTTAATAATTGAAGTTAGGTGTCGGTGATGTTAGGGAGGGCAGATTAGGGGTTAATACTGTTTCTTATAGGGTTATTGAGGCGGGAATGAGGCGGATTAGGGGTTAATACATTTATTATAGTAGCGGTGAGATGCGGTCGGAAGATTAGGGGTTAATTATTGCAGGTAGCTGGCGGCGGCGTTGTGGGGGGCAGATTAGGGGTTAATAAATATAATATAGGGGTCGGCGGTGTTAGGGGCAGCAGATTAGGGGTTCATAAGGATAACATAGATGGCGGCGGTATACGGAGCGGCAGATTAGGGGTTAAAAAATGTAATCGAGTGGCGGCGATGTGGGGGGGGCCTCGGTTTAGGGGTACATAGGTAGTTTATGGGTGTTAGTGTACTTTAGAGTACAGTAGTTAAGAGCTTTATAAACCGGCGTTAGCCCAGAAAGCTCTTAACTACTGACTTTTTTTTGCGGCTGGAGTCTTGTCGTTAGATTTCTAACGCTCACTTCAGCCACGACTCTAAATACCGGCGTTAGAAAGATCCCATTGAAAAGATAGGATACGCAAATGGCGTAGGGGGATCTGCGGTATGGAAAAGTCGCGGCTTGAAAGTGAGCGTTAGACCCTTTCCTGACTGACTCCAAATACCAGAGGGCAGTAAAAAACAGCGTTAGGAGCCTCTAACGCTGGTTTTGACGGCTACCGCCCAACTCTAAATCTAGGCCTTAGTTAGTTAGTCCCCTGTGTGAGTGTAATAATGCTAATTTCGGACTCCTGTGTGTTTAGGTTTGATATCATATGGGACTGCAGGGGATGTTCCATCATTAACACTGTGTTCCATGTTTATTATATATAGGCAATATTATTATGAAAAGGTCTATCAGTGCTATCAGATGACACATGTTATAAGGGGTATATGATATCAATGATCCCTGTTTAGTGTCTATTTATCATGATACTCTGGATCAATAGGTTAAGTGGCTAAACAAGATATGCCATCATAGTTATAATTGCACCTCATCTATTAATCATCATATGTTAATATAACCCATACTGTGTTCTGAGTTAGAGGTAAAGTAAGTTATATGCCATGTGCCTCCCCAACCTAGGGGTATATTTAGTTATAGACCTCATAGATAATCATTGGTCTGTCCCATCACAAGTGGCAATCATGGTAGACATAGTACTTTTTACAATTATATGCAGTCCATCATTAGTATGACATTATACACTAGCATAAACGACTCTTAGTCAATATAAATAGCCAGAGTTACGTATGATCATCAATATCAGGTATAATGTTCCTGGAAGTTGAATTAGTATTGAACCAGTATTTCGACCAGGTGGCACACATCAATAGTATGGATATAAATATATAGTCTGGATAAAAATATATAGTCAAATATGAGAGATCAGTCCCCATGATTCACCCCACTCCATATGTGCACATCTTCATTTCAATCTGTAGTTCAAAGACCGTCACTAGTGTAATGATGGTTATTGTTATGAATGGGATTTATTGAGTCAGACCTAGTGTATATCCCACTATGGCATGGTTGTGTACTCTGATCTAAACTACCAACCCATTCAACATAACAGTACTTACCCATGCTCCATGGGATAAAGGTAACAGTGCCAGTTATTCGACATATTCAGGCCTTGTGGATGTAGGGTTCCCAATCGGTATATCCATCGTGTTTCAAGTTGTAGCAATCTGTTATCCCGATCGCCTCCACGCTTCAGGGGAGGGACATGATCTATTAGAATGAATCGTAAGTCTGTTACTTTGTGATTTGCCTCCAAAAAGTGCCTTGCTACTGGTTGTTCAGCAGTGCCTTTGTCCAGTGCACTTCTTATAGCTGATCTGTGGTTAGCCATATGTAGTCGGGCATTATCAATCGTTTTACCTACATAGAATTGTCCGCAGCAGCAACTCAAAAGGTAAATTACATGGCTAGTGATGCAGGTAATGAAATGCTTAATGGTGTATTTTCTGTTGGTGTGTGGGTGGCGAAATATTTTGCATGGTATCATCCCACTGCATGTGGTGCGGCCCGTGCACCTAAAGCAGCCATTTCTTTTTGTCTTCAGCCATTGTTGTTGATAACAGTGTTGTGGATCAGTCAGCGTCACATGGTCTCTTAGGCTCCGTCCACGCTTATATCCCATGATAGGGGGATTCATTACATAAAATGGAAGAGATTTGTCAGATTCCAGAATTTCCCATCTTTCTCTGATGTTGCTGGCTAGTTTATTCTTTCCCTTATTGTAAGTAGTGGTAAAGATCATTCATTTCTTCTTTTCATCTCTTGGTTTATTTAGAGTCCTCGCCAGTTTTAATCTCAACAATAACTTCCTTGATCAGGCTATTTTTGTAGCCGCGTTGTAGAAACTTGTTTGCCATCAGTTCCAATTGATGTTCTCTATTTGTTGATTCAGTGTTGTTTCTGACAACCCTCATCATTTGTGATTTAATGATGGCCTTGCGTGTATGGGGTGGATGATTACTTGTTGCTTCCAGAAGTGAGTTCCTATCCATTGTTTTTGAATATAGTGTAGTGTATAACTTATCTTGGTTTTTGTAGATCCTCAAATCTAGGAAGTCAATCTGTTGGTAATCATATTTAAGTTCGAATCTTATCGGGGAGTCTTTGCTGTTTAGCTCATTCACCCAATTTGTCAAGGCTTCTTCTTCACCCCGCCAGATCAGGAATACGTCATCTATGTACCTCTTGTAGCATATGATGTCATTGTGGCTGTATACCCCCATTGTCTCCTTTTCGTATTGCTCCATAAAGAGGTTAGCATATGTAGGGGCCACATTCGAACCCATGGCAGTCCCGATGAGTTGTTGATGGAAGTATTTCTTGAATCTAAAATAGTTGAGTTTTAGGCATTTCTCCAGAAGGCTGAGTATAAAGTCTATTGGTGGTCCAATGTATGGGTGATGGTTCAATGTACTTTCTATCGCCTTAATCCCCTCACTGTGTGGGATGACTGTATAGAGGCTCCTTACATCCATAGTCACCAATATATTATTGCTGTTGATGTCCTCCAAAGTATTTAATAGTGTGATCAAATCACTGGAGTCTCTGATATAGGAGTCCATGCCCTTCACAAATGGTTGTAAGATAGAGTCGGTAAATTGGGCTAAGGGCTGGAGTAAGGAACCTCTCGCTGATACTATCGGCCTCCCAGGCGGATTCTGCTGGTTTTTATGTATTTTGGGTAACGTGTAGAGAATTGGATGTATTAGATATGTTGTGGTGAGAAAATTAGCTTCACCTTCACTAATCCAATCGTTATTCACCGCCTCTTGTATTAGATTATCAATCTCTTTTTTTAAGGTTTTGGTTGGGTCCCATGTTAGTTTCTTGTAAATTGTAACATCACTGAGTTGCTTAAGGACTTCATCTCTGTATTGGTTGTATTCCATTATGACAATTGCCCCACCTTTATCCGCAGGGCGTATCACGATGCTTGGGTCAGTAGCCAGAGACTTTAAGGCTTGTCTTTCACCCCTGGAGAGGTTGTCTTTGTCCATCACTCGTGATAAATTCTGAGTCCTTAGTGATTAGTCTACTGTATGTTTTAATGCTTGGTCCGCTGTTTATAGGTTCAAACTTGCTTCTTGGTTTAAATTTCTTCATCTCTGTTTCATTGTCGGTATTTCCAAAGTGTTCTTTAAGCTTGAGGTTTCTCTGAAATCTGTTAATATCCAGGAAGGTGTCAAAATAATCATCCTTAAATGTTGGAATAAAAGTCAATCCTTTATTAAGCAGGCTAATCTCATCTTTGGTCAGCATTTTATTGCTAATATTGATCACTATGTCTGGGTTTATTGTCTTTGCGGTAGTGGTGGTCTCCCGCCCGCAATAGTTGCCCCTCCTTGGGTGCGGCCTCGGCCTCTTGTGTTTCCTGATCTGGTTGTCACCCCTAAAAAAAAGGGGGGTTGGTTGTGCTAGGGTCCTGGTCCTGGTGTTGTTGTTGAATATATCCACCTTCAGTGTCTGAGCCTGAGCTGCTATCAACAGTGTTCAGGAACTGTGATCTGTAGTTACGCTGTCTTCTTTGTCGCTGTGGGCCACTCTGTGTGTTGCTATAAAGCCAATAGTAAATTCTTTTTTCTTTATAGTCCGTATCAACCGTGGTTAGCTTCTGATTTTTAAAGGCCATGAGTTCCCTTTTGTAGTCATTAACTTGCTTGGTAATCTTATCCAGCCATGTATCGCTGTGGTCCTCTCTGAGGATCTGTATCTTATTTGTGTTAAAGTCTTTCAGTTCATTCCTTACTGTAATTAAAATGTTGGTGCATTCTTCAATTACTACAGCTCATCTTTGCAATAATTGCATTTAGCCACGCAAACTGTAACTATGTGTCTAAACATTATCTGGTGCCGAATAAATACACCGATTAGTGTGTAAACTTGAACACATATGCTACGTTGTTGCAGAGGGGTTTATATGTTTATATATTTATTCAAATTATTTTATCTATATTGTATATGATTTGATACACTGAATTTTAAAGGTATATATTAAGCTTGATGTCTTCACAGTTTTTATACGCATAAGTGTTTACACACTGGTGTTTCTTTTTGTCTTATTAACAGTTAGGAATTATTAATCACACCACTGTTATTGAATGCCTTAAATTGTTTGTGTAATATGGTTGCCAGGTAACTACCTGGTCTCCATGGATACGGTTTTGGCGCAATTTCTTGGAATGTAAGATGGGAGGAGTTTATTTGGGTTTAAAGTCACCTTTTTTTCTTGTGCACTGTGTTTGGTCTGAGGAAGGGGTCTGCGTACCCCGAAACGTCACCATTGAATAAATAAGTTATTATTTGAACTGAATCCAGCGAGTGCAGTCCCTATTTGTTGATACTTATATATAATATATATAATAAAACAACCTTGGGGACAAATAGGAGATGTTTTGAAACATGTAAATAATAAACATAAGGCTATTTCACTCATTGTCCCACAGCTACATTTGAAGTGTGTGTATGTGAGCACCTATAATCTGACACACATTTTACACTGATCACTGCAGATAAAGCAGGCACAATGCACACTTGTTTTGTGTGACCTGCAGTGGGGAAACCACTGTGGCTGCCAGGATATAAAGCACAATAGGGAAGGGATACTACTCTCACACACACATTGGTTATACGGCTGTGTTTTCACAAAATTACTTCTGCCTTCCCTCTCACTGACTGACCCAGCACTTCCTGCAGAGGTCTGATGATGTCATCATCTCACTTCAGCTCCGTAGTAAGTGGGCTAGCAGGAGGAGGGGCATTGTAAGCCCTAGGTTAACTGTGAGAGCACCAGCAGGGAAATGCAACTTTATTTCTTATCGGGTTGTAAATAGAGATTAGCTGGGCCCTCCTAAGTGGCGGATCTCCAGGGTCCAGTGGCTGCAAATGGTTTATGCGACATTTGGGACCCTGGGGGATCCGTCACTTTTAAAATGTAAAAAAAAAAATTTGGGTGGGCATTGCCCCCCAATGCCCCCCCTTGGAGCCGACCCTGGTACAGTGTTTGTCAGAGGGATGTGAAGGGAGTATCACCTATTCATCTCCTACCTCCCTTTTCAGATCGACGATATACTCTCATATTCCATTACCTCTACTGATACTGTTTCAGTACTGGTTTGACTATTTGCTATATGTGGATGGGAGTCTTTTGTTAAGTATGTTTTCATTACTTAAGACACTCTCAGCTATGGTTTGGCTCTTTATGTATTAATATAAAGTTTTAAATATTCCTTTTTGCAGACTATCAGTTTCAAAATTGGGAAACATATTTAGGAAGTTCAAATTGACTGCTTTTTCATTAATGTTTGCAGGCAAAATTAGGCTTGCGAGGTCGCAAAATGCTGATATTTATTGCGTTATTCTTGGCGCAATAAATTTTTTGGCCCAAAGGTACGTTCGATGACGCAATTCATCATTTCTGGCGTCTTAGTTGACGCCAGGTTTCCTTGCAAAAGTTTGCGTCTGTCAAGATGCGAGCTGCGTCATTTCCGGATGTTGTTAGCACCAAAAAATGCCATTTTGTGTTGCGTGTCATACTCGGCGCCAAATAATTTAATTATTTAAACCCCACTTCCTTTATGCCTCTTGCCTCTTTTTATGCTCAGAGGGCTATGCTGTTTTCATTTTTTTCCCATTCCTGAAACTGCCATATAAGGAAATTGATCATTTTGCTTTATATGTTGTTTTTTTCTCTTACATTTGCTAGATGTCTCAATCTGATCCTGTCTCAGAAACCACTGTTTGAACCCTGCTGCCTGATAACAGTTCTACCAAAACTAAGTGTATCTGTTGTAAATTAGCGGAGATTATATCTCCAGCTGTAGTATGTAACAGTTGTCATGATAAGCTTTACATGCAGTGAATGTATTCATCAATACTAGTACAATGCCTGTTGTTCCTTCAACATCTAATGTACATGATATCCCTGTGAATATAAAAGATTTTATTGCTATTCAGAAGGCTTTGTCTGCTATTTCGCCTTCTAATAAACGTAAAAGGTCTTTTAAAACTTCTCATAAAGTTGATGAAATTTCAAATGACCGACAACTTACTGAATTATCCTCCTCTGATGAGGATCTATCTGGTTTAGAAGATCCTACCTCAGATATTGACACTGACAAATCTACTTATCTCTTTAAGATGGAGTATATTCGTTCCTTGCTAAAAGAGGTGTTGATTACTTTGGATATTGAGGAAACTAGTCCTCTTGATAACACTAGTAAACGGTTAAATTCTGTTTATAAACCTCATGTGGTTACTCCAGAGGTTTTTCCAGTTCCTGATGCTATTTCTGATATTATTTCAAATGAATAGAATAGGCCTGGTACTTCTTTTATTCCTTCTTCTAGGTTTAAAAAGTTGTATCTTTTGCCAGCAGTTAGGTTGGAGTTTTGGGAAAAAATTCCCAAAGTTGATGGGGCTATTTCTACTCTTGCCAAATGTACTACTATTCCTATGGAAGATAGTACTTCTTTTAAGGACCCTTTAGATAGGAAACTTGAATCTTATCTAAGGAAAGCTTATTTATTTTCTGGCTACATTATTAGGCCTGCTATATCCATGGCTGATGTTGCGGGATGTTGCAACTGCATCAACCTTTTGGTTGGAAAGCTTAGCACAACAGGAAACAGATCCTGATTTGTCTAGCATTGTTCGCTTGCTTCAACATGCTAATCATTTTATCTGTGATGCTATTTTTGATATCATCAATATTGATATTAAATCTATGTCTTTAACTAATTTAGCTAGAAGAGCTTTGCGGCTCAAATGTTGGAATGCTGACATGGTATCTAAGTCTAGATTACTATCTCTTTCTTTCCAAGGTAACATTTTATTTGGTTCTCAGTTGGATTCAATTATTTTAACTGTCACTGGGGGAAGGTTTTTTTTTTACCTCAGGAAAAAAGATCTAAGGATAAATCTAAAGCTTCTAATCGTTTTCGTTATTTTCAACAGAATAAGGAACAGAAAGCCAATCCTTCCCCCAAAGAATCTGGTTCAAATTGGAAACCTTCTTCATGTTTGAATAAATCCAAGCCTTTTAAGAAACCAAAGCCAGCCTCCAAGTCCACATGAAGGTGCGGCCCTCATTCCAGCTCAGCTGGTGAGGGGCAGATTAAAATTTTTCCAAAATATTTGGGCAGATTCTATCCAAAATCAATGGATTCAGAGTATTGTCTCTCAAGGGTATTGAATAGGTTTCAGAGTAAGACCTCCTGTGAGAAGATTTTTTTCTCTCACACGTTCCAACAAATCCAGTGAAGGCTCAGGCTTTTCTGAAGTGTGTTTTAGATCTGGAGCTTTCAGGGGTAATCATACCAGTTCCGTTTCAGGAACAGGGTCTGGGGTTTTATTCAAATCTATTCATTGTCCCAAAAAAAGAAAATTAATTCAGGCCAGTTCTGGATCTGAAAATTTTGAATCATTTTGTAAGAGTGCCAACTTTCAAAATTTTGACTTTAAGGACTATTCTGCCTTTTGTTCAGCAAGTTCATTATATGTCCACGATAGACTTGCAGGATGCATATCTTCATATTCCGATTCATTCAGACCACTATCGGTTTCTGAGATTCTCTTTTTTAGACAAGCATTACCAATTTATCGCTCTTCCATTTGGCCTAGTGACAGCTCCAAGAGTTTTTTCAAAGGTTCTCGGTGCCCTACTCTCTGTAATCAGAGAACAGGGTATTGCAGTGTTTCCTTATTTTGATGATATCTTGGTACTAGCTCAGTCTTTACATTCTGCCGAATCTCACACAAATCAACTAGTGTTGTTTCTTCAAAGACATGGTTGGAGGATCAATTTACCAAAAAGTTCCTTGATTCCTTAGACAAGGGTCACCTTTTTAGGTTTCCAGATAGATTCAGTGTCCATGACTCTGTCTCTAACAGACAAGAGACTAATAAAATTGGTTTCAGCTTGTCGAAACCTTCAGTCTCAATCATTCCCTTCAGTGGCTATGTGCATGGAAGTTTTAGGTCTCATGACTGCAGCATCGGACACGATCCCCTTTGCGCGTTTTCATATAAG
Source organism: Bombina bombina (assembly GCF_027579735.1). Lineage (NCBI taxonomy): Eukaryota > Metazoa > Chordata > Amphibia > Anura > Bombinatoridae > Bombina > Bombina bombina. The sequence continues at coordinate 147,261,513 of NC_069500.1, read as the reverse complement.
ACCTCTTCAGCTTTCTATGCTGAATCAATGGTGCAGGGATTATACAAGTATATCACAATTAATATCCTTAAATCCCAATGTTCGACTCTCTCTGACTTGGTGGTTAGATCACCATCATATAGTTCAAGGGGCCTCTTTTGTTCATCCAACTTGGACTGTAATCACAACAGATGCAAGTCTTTCAGGTTTCGGAGCTATCTGGGGATCTCTGACAGCACAAAGGGTTTGGAAATCTCAAGAAGTGAGATTACCAATCAATATTTTAGAACTCTGTGCTATTTTCAGGGCTCTTCAGGTTTGGCCTCTGTTGAAGAGAGAACTATTCACTTGTTTTCAGACAGACAATATCACAACTGTGGCATATGTCAATCATCAGGGTGAGACTCACAGTCCCCTAGCTATGAAAGAAGTATCTTGGATATTTTCTTGGGGGGAATCCATTTCTTGTCTAATTTCTGCGGTAAATATCCCAGGTGTAGAAAATTGGGAAGCAGATTATCTCAGCCATCAGACTTTACATCCGGGGGAGTGGTCTCTCCATCCAGATGTGTTTTTTCAGATTGTTCAGATGTGGGGTCTTCCCAGGTACTTGTCCAGGTATCTTCAGGTGGAGTCGGTGGATGCGTTAGCAACATTAATAGGGAAATTGTTGTTCCCTCTTTGTGTCCTAATCCTAAGAATTCTTTGGAGAGATCCTTACATTCTCTGGATGTTGTAAGAGCTTTGAAATATTATGTTGAAGCTACTAAAGATTTCAGGAAGACTTCTAGTCTATTTGTTGTCTTTTCTGGTCCTAGGAATGGTCAGAAAGTTTCTGCCATTTCCTTGGCATCCTGGTTAAAGCTTTTGATTCATCAGACTTATTTGGAGTCGGGTCAGGCCCCGCCTCAGAGAATCACAGCTCATTCTACTAGATCAGTTTCCACTTAGTGGGCTTTTAAGAATGAAGCTTCAGTTGATCAGATTTGCAATGCAGCAACTTGGTCTTCTTTGCATACATTTACTAAATTCTACCATTTTGATGTATTTGCCTCTTCTGAAGCAGTTTTTGGCAGAAAAGTTCTTCAGGCAACTGTTTCAGTTTGATTCCTCTGCTCATGCTTTAAGTTTTTTTCTTTTCAATTATGAGAAAAACTTATTTTTTGGATGTGGATTTAATTTTTTCTGCAGAAAATGGCTGTTTTTATTTTTAGCCCTCCCTCTCTAGTGACTCTACTGTGGAGTTCCACATCTTGGGCATTACTATCCCATACGTCACTAGCTCATGGACTCTTGCCAATTACATGAAAGAAAACATAATTTATGTAAGAACTTACCTGATAAATTAATTTCTTTCATATTGGCAAGAGTCCATGAGACCCACCCTTTTTATGGTGGTTATGTATTTTTGTATAAAGCACAATTATATTTCCAGTTCCTTTTTTTTATGCTTTTTACTCCTTTTTCTATCACCCCACTACTTGGCTATTCGTTAAACTGAATTGTGGGTGTGGTCAGGGGTGTATTTATAGGCATTTTGAGGTTTGGGAAACTTTGCCCCTCCTGGTAGGAGTGTATATCCCATACGTCACTAGCTCATGGACACTTGCCAATATGAAAGAAATGAATTTATCAGGTAAGTTCTTACATAAATTATGTTTTTACAGAGATGTCAAGTCCTACCTGGTGGCAGAAATTAGCAAATTCCTTTTCGAAACAGTCATCATGGGTTCTGCGTTGGGAAATCTGTTCGTACATCCATTTATAATCATATTATTTATTTCTATATTATGTATAATAATTCAAATTTGTATGTGTTGTTTTTTTAAAATCATTAATTGCACGTGTATATCACTTATATTATGGTATGCGAATGGAAGCATCCTTAGAACATTCCAAACCCCACCTTTGTGTGATGGCTATATTAGTGTACTAACAGATTCACATAATTTATGTAAGAACTTACCTGATAAATTCATTTCTTTCATATTAGCAAGAGTCCATGAGCTAGTGACGTATGGGATATACATTCCTACCAGGAGGGGCAAAGTTTCCCAAACCTTAAAATGCCTATAAATACACCCCTCACCACACCCACAATTCAGTTTAACGAATAGCCAAGAAGTGGGGTGATAAGAAAAAAGGGCGAAAGCATATAAAATAAGGAATTGGAATAATTGTGCTTTATACAAAAAAATCATAACCACCACAAAAAAGGGCGGGCCTCATGGACTCTTGCTAATATGAAAGAAATGAATTTATCAGGTAAGTTCTTACATAAATTATGTTTTCTTTCATGTAATTAGCAAGAGTCCATGAGCTAGTGACGTATGGGATAATGACTACCCAAGATGTGGATCTTTCCACGCAAGAGTCACTAGAGAGGGAGGGATAAAATAAAGACAGCCAATTCCTGCTGAAAATAATCCACACCCAAAATAAAGTTTAATGAAAAACATAAACAGAAGATTCAAACTGAAACCACTGACTGAAGTACTTTTCTACCAAAAACTGCTTCAGAAGAAGAAAACACATCAAAATGGTAGAATTTAGTAAAAGTATGCAAAGAGGACCAAGTTGCTGCTTTGCAAATCTGATCAACCGAAGCTTCATTCCTAAACGCCCAGGAAGTAGAAACTGACCTAGTAGAATGAGCTGTAATCCTTCGAGGCGGAATTTTACCCGACTCGACATAGGCATGATGAAATAAAGATTTCAACCAAGATGCCAAAGAAATGGCAGAAGCTTTCTGGCCTTTTCTAGAACCGGAAAAAATGACAAATAGACTAGAAGTCTTTCAGAAAGACTTAGTAGCTTCAACATAAAAATACAAAGCTCTAACAGCATCCAAGAATGCAATGATTTCTCCTTAGAATTCATAGGATTAGGACACAATGAAGGAACCACAATTTCTCTACTAATGTTGTTAGAATTCACAACCTTATGTAAAAAATTCAAAAGAAGTTTGCAGCAACGCCTTATCCTGATGAAAAATCAGAAAAGGAGACTCACAAGAAAGAGCAGATAATTCAGAGACTCTTCTGGTAGAAGAGATGGCAAAAAGAAACAAAACTTTCCAAGAAAGTAATTTAATGACCAAAGAATACATGGGTTCAAAAGGGGGAGCTTGAAGAGCCCCCAGAACCAAATTCAAACTCCAAGGAGGAGAAATTGACTTAAAGACAGGTTTTATACGAACCAAAGCTTGTACAAAACAATGAATATCAGGAAGATTAGCAAACTTTCTGTGAAAAAGAACAGAAAGAGCAGAGATTTGTCCATTCAAGGAACTTGCGGACAAACCGTTATCTAAACCATCCTGAAGAAACTGTAAAATTCTCGGTATTCAAAAAAAAATGCCAAGAAAAATGATGAGAAAGACACTAAGAAATATAAGTCTTCCAGACTCTATAATATATCTCTCTAGATACAGATTTACGAGCCTGTCACATAGTATTAATCACAGAGTCAGAGAAACCTCTTTGACCAAGAATCAAGCGTTCAAACTCCATACCTTAAAATTTAAGGATTTGAGATCCTGATGGAAGAAAGGACCTTGCGACAGAAAGTCTGGTCTTAACGGAAGAGTCCACAGCTGGCAAGAGGCCATCCGGACAAGATCCGCATACCAAAACCTGTGAGGCCATGCTGGAGCTACCAGCAGGACAAACGAGCATCCCTGTAGAATCTTGGAGAATACTTTTGGAAGAAGAACTAGAGGCGGAAAGATATAGGCAGGATGATACTTCCAAGGAAGTGATAATGCATCCACTGCCTCCGCCCGAGGATCCCGGGATCTGGACAGATACCAGGGAAGTTTCTTGTTTAGATGAGAAGCCCTCAGATCTATTTCTGGGAGTTCCCACATTTGAACAATCTGAAGAAATACCTCTGGGTGAAGAGACCATTCGCCCGGATGCAACGTTTGGCGACTGAGATAATCCGCTTCCCAATTGTCTATACCTGGGATATGAACCGCAGAGATTAGACAGGAGCTGGATTCCGCCCAAACCAAAATTCGAGATACTTCTTTCATAGCCAGAGGACTGTGAGTCCCTCCTTGATGATTGATGTATGCCACAGTTGTGACATTGTCTATCTGAAAACAAATGAACAACTCTCTCTTCAGAAGAGGCCAAGACTGAAGAGCTCTGAAAATTGCACGGAGTTCCAAATATTGATCGGTAATCTCACCTCCTGAGATTCCTAATCCCCTTGTGCCGTCAGAGACCCCCACACAGCTCCCCAACCTGTAATACTTGCATCTGTTGAGATTATAGTCCAGGTCGGAAGAACAAAGAAGCCCCCTGAACTAAATGATGGTGATCTGTCCACCACGTCAGAGAGTGTCGTATAATCGGTTTAAAGATATTAATTGAGATATCTTTGTGTAATCCCTGCACCATTGGTTCAGCATACAGAGCTGAAGAGGTCGCATGTGAAAACGAGCAAAGGAGATCGCATCCGATGCGGCAGTCCTAAGACCTAAAATTTCCATGCATAAGGCTACCAAAGGGAATGATTGTGACTGAAGGTTTTGACAAGCTGATATCAATGCTAAACTTCTCTTGTCTGACAAGGACAGAGTCATAGACACTGAATCTATCTGGAAACCTAAAAAGGTTACCCTTGTCTGAGGAATCAATGAACTTTTTGGTAAATTGATCCTCCAACCATGATCTTGAAGAAACAACACAAGTCGATTCGTATGAGATTCTGCGAAAATGTGAAGACTGAGCAAGTACCAAGATATCGTCCAAATAAGGAAATACCAAAACCCTGTTTTCTGATTACAGACACAAGGGCACTGAGAACCTTTGAAAAAATTCTTGGAGCTGATGCTAGGCCAAACGGTAGAGCCACAAAACTGGTAATGCTTGTCTAAAAAGAGAATCTCAGAAACTAAAAGTGATCTGGATGAATCGGAATATGCAGATATGCATCCTGTAAATCTATTGTAGACATATAATGCCCTTGCTAAACAAAAGGCAGGATAGTCCTACAGTTACCATCTTGAATGTTGGTATCCTTACATAACGATTCAATATTGATAGATCCGGAACTGGTCTGAAGGAATTGACCTTCTTTGGTACAATGAAGAGATAGAATAAAACCCCAGCCCCTGTTCCAGAACTGGAACTGGCATAATTACTCCAGCCAACTCTAGATCTGAAACACATTTCAGAAATGCTGAGCCTTTGCTGTGTTTACTGGGACACGGGAAAGAAAAAAATCTCTTTGCAGGAGGCCTTAACTTGAAGCCAATTCTGTACCTTTCTGAAACAATGTTCTGAAACCAGAGATTGTGAACGGAATTGATCCAAATTTCTTTGAAGAAAACGTAATCTGCCCCATACCAGCTGAGCTGGAATGAGGGCCGCACCTTCATGGGTACTTAGGAGCTGGCTTTAGGTTTCTATAAGGCTTGGATATATTCCAAACTGGAAATGGTTTCCAAACTGATACCGCTCCTGAGGATGAAGGATCAGGCTTTTGTTCCTTGTTGTGAGGAAAGGAACGAAAACGATTATTAGACCTAAATTTACCTTAGATTTTTTATCCTTTGGTAAAAAAGTTCCCTTCCCTCCAGTAACAGTTGAGATAATAGAATCCAACTGAGAACCGAATAATTTATTACCCTGGAAAAAAAGGGAAAGCAAAGTTGACTTAGAAGACATATCAGCATTCCAAGTTTTAAGCCATAAAGCTTTTCTAGCTAAAATAGCTAGAGACATATACCTGACATCAACTCTAATGATATCAAAAGATGGTATCACAAATAAAATTATTAGCATGTTATAGAATAATAATAATGCTATAAAATTATGATCTGTTACTTGTTGCGCTAAAGCTTCTAACCAAAAAGTTGAAGCTGCAGCAACATCCGCTAAAAATATAGCAGGTCTAAGAAGATTACCTGAACATAAGTAAGCTTTTCTTAGAAAGGATTCAATTTTCCTATCTAAAGGATTCTTAAATGAAGTACTATCTGCCGTAGGAATAGTAGTACGTTTAGCAGGAGTAGAGACAGCCCCATTAACCTTAGGGATTTTGTCCCAAAAAACTCTAATCTGTCAGATGGCACAGGATATAATTGCTTAAACGTTTTAGAAGGAGTAAATGAATTACCCAAATTATTCCATTCCCTGGAAATTACTTCAGAAATAGCATCAGGGAGAGAAAACACTTCTGGAATAACTACAGGAGATTTAAAAACCTTATTTAAACGTTTAGATTTAGTATCAAGAGGACCAGAATCCTCTATTTCTAATGCAATTAATACTTCTTTAAGTAAAGAACGAATAAATTCCATCTTGAACAAATACAAAGATTTATCAGCATCAACCTCTGAGACAGAAACCTCTGAACCAGAAGAACCATTATCAGTATCAGAATGATGATGTTCATTTAAAAATTCATCTGAAAAAAGAGAAGTTTTAAAAGACTTTTATGTATACTAGAAGGAGAAATAAAGAAGGAGAAATAACAGACATAGCCTTCTTAATGGATTTAAAAAATAAAATCTCTTATGTTATCAGGAACACTCTGAAAATTAGATGTTGACGGAACAGCAACAGGTAATGTAACAGTACTAAAGGAAATTTTATCTGCATTAATAAGTTTGTCATGACATGCAATACAAACAACAGCTGGAGAAACAGATACCAAAAGTTTATAGCAGATACACGTAGGCCTAGATTTGGAGTTTGGCGGTAGATGGGCTGTTAACGCTACGCAGGCTTTTTTCTGGCCGCACCATAAAATTAACTCTGGTATCGAGAGTCCCAAAAAATGCTGCGTTAGGCTCCAAAAAAGGAGCGTAGAGCATTTTTACCGCAAATGCAACTCTCGATACCAGAGTTGCTTACGGACGCGGCCAGCCTCAAAAACGTGCTCGTGCACGATTCTCCCATAGGAAATAATGGGGCTGTTTGAGCTGAAAAAAAACCTAACACCTGCAAAAAAGCAGCGTTCAGCTCCTAACGCAGCCCCATTGTTTCCTATGGGCAAACACTTCCTACGTCTGCACCTAACACTCTAACATGTACCCCGAGTCTAAACACCCCTAACCTTACACTTATTAACCCCTAATCTGCCGCCCCCGCTATCGCTGACCCCTGCATATTATTATTAACCCCTAATCTGCCGCTCCGTAAACCGCCGCAATTTACATTATCCCTATGTACCCCTAATCTGCTGCCCCTAACACCGCCGACCCCTATATTATATTTATTAACCCCTAACCTGCCCCCCACAACGTCGCCGCCAGCTACTTACAATAATTAACCCCTAATCTGCCGACCGCAAAGCGCCGCCACCTACGTTATCCTTATGTACCCCTAATCTGCTGCCCCTAACACCGCCGACCCCTATATTATATTTATTAACCCCTAATCTGCCCCCCTCAACGTCGCCGACACCTGCCTACACTTATTAACCCCTAATCTGCCGAGCGGACCTGAGCGCTACTATAATAAATTTATTAACCCCTAATCCGCCTCACTAACCCTATCATAAATAGTATTAACCTCTAATCTGCCCTCCCTAACATCGCCGACACCTAACTTCAATTATTAACCCCTAATCTGACGACCGGAGCTCACCGCTATTCTAATAAATGTATTAACCCCTAAAGCTAAGTCTAACCCTAACACTAACACCCCCCTAAGTTAAATATAATTTTAATCTAACGAAATTAATTAACTCTTATTAAATAAATTATTCCTATTTAAAGCTAAATACTTACCTGTAAAAAAAAATCCTAATATAGCTACAATATAAATAATAATTACATTGTAGCTATTTTAGGATTAATATTTATTTTACAGGCAACTTGGTAATTATTTTAACTAGGTACAATAGCTATTAAATAGTTAAGAACTATTTAATAGTTACCTAGTTAAAATAATAACAAAATTACCTGTAAAATAAGTCCTAACCTAAGTTATAATTAAACCTAACACTACCCTATCAATAAATTAATTAAATAAAATACCTACAATTACCTACAATAAAACCTAACACTACACTATCAATAAATAAATTAAATACAATTTCTACAAATAACTACAATTACATAAACTAACTAAAGTACAAAAAATAAAAAAGAACTAAGTTACAAAAAATTAAAAAATATTTACAAACATAAGAAAAATATTACAACAATTTTAAACTAATTACACCTACTCTAAGCCCCCTAATAAAATAACAAAGACCCCCAAAATAAAAAAATGCCCTACCCTATTCTAAATTAATAAATTTAAAAGCTCTTTTACCTTATCAGCCCTGAACAGGGCCCTTTGCGGGGCATGCCCCAAGAAAATCAGCTCTTTTGCCTGTAAAAAAAAACATACAATACCCCCCCCCAACATTACAACCCACCACCCACATACCCCTAATCTAACCCAAACCCCCCTTAAATAAACCTAACACTAAGCCCCTGAAGATCTTCCTACCTTGTCTTCACCTCACCGGGTATCACCGATCGGTCCTGGCTCCGATATCTTCATCCAACCCAAGCGGGGGCTAGACATCCACTGAAGAAGTCCAGAAGAGGGTCCAAAGTCTTCCTCCTATCCGGCAAGAAGAGGACATCCGGACCGGCAAACATCTTCATCCAAGCGGCATCTTCGATCTTCTTCCATCTGGTGCGGAGCGGGTCCATGTTGAAGCAGCCGACGCGGATCCATCCTCTTCTTCCGGCGTCTCCCGACGAATGACGGTTCCTTTAAGGGACGTCATCCAAGATGGCGTCCCTCGAATTCCGATTGGCTGATAGGATTCTATCAGCCAATCGGAATTAAGGTAGGAATATTCTGATTGGCTGATGGAATCAGCCAATCAGAATCAAGTTCAATCCGATTGATCGGAACAGCCAATAGAATGCGAGCTCAATCTGATTGGCTGATTGGATCAGCCAATCGGATTGAACTTGATTCTGATTGGCTGATTCCATCAGCCAATCAGAATATTCCTACCTTAATTCCGATTGGCTGATAGAATCCTATCAGCCAATCGGAATTCGAGGGACGCCATCTTGGATGACATCCCTTAAAGGAACCGTCATTCGTCGGGAGACGCCGGAAGAAGAGGATGGATCCGCGTCGGCTGCTTCAACATGGACCCGCTCCGCACCAGATGGAAGAAGATCGAAGATGCCGCTTGGATGAAGATGTTTGCCGGTCCGGATGTCCTCTTCTTGCCGGATAGGAGGAAGACTTTGGACCCTCTTCTGGACTTCTTCAGTGGATGTCTAGCCCCCGCTTGGGTTGGATGAAGATATCGGAGCCAGGACCGATCGGTGATACCCAGTGAGGTGAAGACAAGGTAGGAAGATCTTCAGGGGCTTAGTGTTAGGTTTATTTAAGGGGGGTTTGGGTTAGATTAGGGGTATGTGGGTGGTGGGTTGTAATGTTGGGGGGGGGTATTGTATGGTTTTTTTTACAGGCAAAAGAGCTGATTTTCTTGGGGCATGCCCCGCAAAGGGCCCTGTTCAGGGCTGGTAAGGTAAAAGAGCTTTTAAATTTATTAATTTAGAATAGGGTAGGGCATTTTTTTATTTTGGGGGTCTTTGTTATTTTATTAGGGGGCTTAGAGTAGGTGTAATTAGTTTAAAATTGTTGTAATATTTTTCTTATGTTTGTAAATATTTTTTTATTTTTTGTAACTTAGTTCTTTTTTATTTTTTGTACTTTAGTTAGTTTATGTAATTGTAGTTCTTTGTAGAAATTGTATTTAATTTATTTATTGATAGTGTAGTGTTAGGTTTTATTGTAGGTAATTGTAGGTATTTTATTTAATTAATTTATTGATAGGGTAGTGTTAGGTTTAATTATAACTTAGGTTAGGACTTATTTTACAGGTAATTTTGTTATTATTTTAACTAGGTAACTATTAAATAGTTCTTAACTATTTAATAGCTATTGTACCTAGTTAAAATAATTACCAAGTTGCCTGTAAAATAAATATTAATCCTAAAATAGCTACAATGTAATTATTATTTATATTGTAGCTATATTAGGATTTATTTTACAGGTAAGTATTTAGCTTTAAATAGGAATAATTTATTTAATAAGAGTTAATTAATTTCGTTAGATTAAAATTATATTTAACTTAGGGGGGTGTTAGTGTTAGGGTTAGACTTAGCTTTAGGGGTTAATACATTTATTAGAATAGCGGTGAGCTCCGGTCGTCAGATTAGGGGTTAATAATTGAAGTTAGGTGTCGGCGATGTTAGGGAGGGCAGATTAGGGGTTAATACTATTTATGATAGGGTTAGTGAGGCGGATTAGGGGTTAATAACTTTATTATAGTAGCGCTCAGGTCCGCTCGGCAGATTAGGGGTTAATAAGTGTAGGCAGGTGTCGGCGACGTTGTGGGGGGCAGGTTAGGGGTTAATAAATATAATATAGGGGTCGGCGGTGTTAGGGGCAGCAGATTAGGGGTACATAAGGATAACGTAGGTGGCGGCGCTTTGCGGTCGGCAGCGACGTTGAGGGGGGCAGGTTAGGGGTTAATAAATATAATACAGGGGTCGGCGGTGTTAGGGGCAGCAGATTAGGGGTACATAAGTATAACGTAGGTGGCGGTCGGCAGATTAGGGGTTAAAAAAATGTAATCGAGTTGCGGCGATGTGGGGGGACCTCGGTTTAGGGGTACATAGGTAGTTTATGGGTGTTAGTGTACTTTAGGGTACAGTAGTTAAGAGCTTTATGAACCGGCGTTAGCCCAGAAAGCTCTTAACTCCTGCTATTTTTCTGCGGCTGGAGTTTTGTCGTTAGAGCTCTAACGCTCACTTCAGAAACGACTCTAAATACCGGCGTTAGGAAGATCCCATTGAAAAGATAGGATATGCAATTGACGTAAGGGGATCTGCGGTATGGAAAAGTCGCGGCTGAAAAGTGAGCGTTAGACCCTTTAATCACTGACTCCAAATACCGGCGGTAGCCTAAAACCAGCGTTAGGAGCCTCTAACGCTGGTTTTCACGGCTAACGCCAAACTCCAAATCTAGGCCTTAGCTTGGTAGCTCCAGCACCGGGCAGCGATTTTCCTGAAGTATCTTCTGACTCAGTTGCAACGTGGAACATCTTGCAATATGTAATAGAAAAAACAACATATAAAGCAAAATTGATCAAATTCCTTAAATGACAGTTTCAGGAATGGGAAAAAAATGCCAGTGAACAAGCTTCTAGCAACCAGAAGCAATAAATAATGAGACTTAAATAATGTGGAGACAAAAATTACGCCCATATTTTTTAGCGCCAAATAAGACGCCCACATTATTTGGCGCCTAAATGCTTTTGGCGCCAAAAATGACGCCACATCCAGAACGCCGACACTTTTGACGCAAAAAAACGTCAAAAAATGACGCAACTTCCGGCGACACGTATGACGCCGGAAACAGAAAAAAATTTTGCGCCAAAAAAGTCCGCGCCAAGAATGACGCAATAAAATGAAGCATTTTCAGCCCCTGCGAGCCTAATAGCCCACAGGAAAAAAGTCAAATTTTTTAAGGTAAGAAAAAATGATTGATTCAAATGCATTATCCCAAGTATGAAACTGACTGTCTGAAAATAAGGAATGTTGAACATCCTGAGTCAAGGCAAATAAATGTTTGAATACATATATTTAGAACTTTATAAAAAAGTGCCTAACCATAGCTTAGAGTGTCACAGAAAATAAGCTTACTTACTTACCCCAGGACACTCATCTACATGTTGTAGAAAGCCAAACCAGTACTGAAACGAAAATCAGCAGAGGTAATGGTATATATATAAGAGTATATCGTCGATCTGAAAAGGGAGGTAAGAGATGAATCTCTACGACCGATAACAGAGAACCTATGAAATAGACCCCGTAGAAGGAGATCATTGCATTCAAATAGGCAATACTCTCCTCACATCCCTCTGACATTCACTGCACGCTGAGAGGAAAACCGGGCTCCAACCTGCTGCGGAGCGCATATCAACGTAGAATCTAGCACAAACTTACTTCACCACCTCCATAGGAGGCAAAGTTTGTAAAACTGAATTGTGGGTGTGGTGAGGGGTGTATTTATAGGCATTTTAAGGTTTGGGAAACTTTGCCCCTCCTGGTAGGAATGTATATCCCATACGTCACTAGCTCATGGACTCTTGCTAATTACATGAAAGAAACACCCATTCTAATGTAAGGGTACCGGTAACCTCCATTGCCAAAAGGGGGGAATGTAATAAGGGCATAATCTGTCAGAACTCAGATGTGGTCAGGAAGTGGTAATATATAGCATAATACTGTAGGAATTCAGCTTAGTAATCAGGAAGGGGTTGACTCTTCATTCAGATACTGGGGTGAAGATAGTCACTTTGGAATATAGAAAGATCACATTACCAGGCCCTATCTGATAAGGATGACCAGCTGGTTTATGTAAAAGAGCTATAAAGACCATTTGTGTGACCATACTGTGGCTGTAAAATTGTTTTCCCTTGTTTCTAATGACTTGTTACATCCCCCCCCCCCCAAGCATGCTTGGTAACTATTCCTGATCAGGACAAGGGGGTTGCATATGAGTGACATCATCATTGGGGGAGCGATGAAAACTTACAATAAAGACCCTTCTCAAACAAGCTTCTCTCTCGCTCTTTGGGATTCTGCTCTGATAACACCACGTGAGCACTTCTTACTGAAAACCTCTATTACAGCACACCACACACACTCACATAGAATTGGCACATGTATTAGTGTAATATTGATGTTAAATTCAGTTCTGTGTATTTATATGTGATCTGCATATGTGTAATTATATTTAATCTGCATATGATGTTTATATAGTTAAGTTGCATTGCTTAAGCAAGACTTGTGAGTTATGTCCTTGCAGGTAGTTTAATTAAGATAGTGATTGTGTGTTAATATTTTATAGTGGGTATAATAATTCCTAAGGGATTATTAAGAGAAATATTAGCATATCACTAAAGGGATAGCAAATAGACACTAAGAAATATAGTTTTAGTTCATTTATTTCACCAAGCATTCTGAAAAAAGGTTTTAATCTGCCTCCCAGTAATACTGGTTTGGGGGCTGTATCTTCATGCGGTCATAGAGGCTGGATTAGATGTCTTATTCTGTTTGGATTTAAAGTGGGTCTCCAGACTGAGCCAGAGGGTTTAAGAGAGGAGTCAGTTTTCTGTTCTCTATTCTGAAAAATAAACGAAAACGATTGGGAGCTTTGAATTTTCCTTTTGACTTTTTGTCTTGAGGAGAAAAAGCTCCCTTACCTCCAGTAATTGTAAAAAAACAATTTCCACAGCACCAATAAATCAGGAAAAAAGTTTAACAAACTTGTCTTTTATTAATCCATTTCAGCTTATACAAAGCACTGGCACACAGCAGCATAAAGCTTTATGCTGCTGTGTGCCAGTGCTTTGTATAAGCTGAAATGGATTAATAAAAGACAAGTTTGTTAAACTTTTTTCCTGATTTATTGGTGCTGTGGAAATTGTTTTTTTACAGTCTACAGAGAGGGGTTTGCAGTGGCCCTCTACCACGAGCATCAGGTGTGTACTGTCTATCATTTGGGAACTGTCTTACCTCCAGTAATAGTAGCAATAATTAAATCCAGTTGAGACTCAAACAATCTCTTTCCTTGGAAAGAAAGAGACTGTAATCTAGTTTTAGGCACCATGTCAGCATTCCTGTAAATAAGCCATAGGGCTCTTTGGGTTAATATAACTAGTGACATGTTTTCGATGTTATTTTGCATAATATCAAATAAAATTGAATCGCCTAGATTTAGAGTTTTGCGTTAGGGTTAAAAACCAGCGTTAAGGGCTCCTAACGCTGATTTTTACCGCCCGCTGGTATTACGAGTTTCCTTAACGCCACTAAAAAATATTTTAACGCTGAAATCATTACCGACAACCAAGACCCAGTAGTTAACATCTACCGCTAAAATAAACATCCACAAATTACAAAAAAAATATTACACAAAGTACACTTACACTCATACAAACACTACACTATATTTATTATAAATTTTTCATATTTCCATGTCAAAATAGAATGGATCAAAGTTACGAGATCTCGGGTGTTTGAACCCCCCCCCCCCCCACAAATCCATTTTCCATTGACTTACATAGACAGACGGGAAAATACACTCATATAGCTACATCAAACTACTAATATTATCACATACATACAAACAATATACACCACATTACATACACAAATAAGATTTTTATTACGAAATAAATACGATTTAGCTACTTTTTCACACAAGACCATGACGTCACTCACTTTACGCTCAAAAAATTTATACACACATTTTTAGCCTCCATTGACTTCTATGGGGAAGACGTGCTCGTGCACACGACAGCCAGATTTCTCTAACGCACGCAAAAAGCGTAGACAAGAAAACTCCTAATACCAGCGTTAGAATTGTGAAACTAACTCATGTTTTCCTGCGTTAGTTCCGCTATGACAAATAGATCAAGAAATGGCTATTTCCCTATGGAGTTATGGCTTTTACTTCTGTGAAATTCACAACAACATCAAATTGTTTTATACATTTACATTACATCAACTACAAATCACCATCACTAGTAACAAACATTTTGAATAATTACATCAGATTTAAACGGACAGATAAATAATTTGAACATTTCATGATTCAAAAACAGTAGACTATTGGAAACACCTATCATTTACCTCTATTATAGCATTTCATTTATTCAACTCATATGCTTGCATGAACAGCATATCTACATAGGCTTAACACATGATCCTTAATGGATGCACATACATTACTTTTAGCATTCACTCACACATGTGCATTGATATGATGGGGGAAAAACACATTACATTCTCTCTATGAATCAGGAAACATAAAATAGGGATTTTACTGTCCCTTTAACATCTCGATTCACTCACAATATACCATTAGGAATTACGTACAATAAGAACAGATTACAGCTGTCACTTTTTGGGAAGGAACAACAATGCTATACTGCTTTATAGAAGTCAGCATATGTGGGAGAGAATCACAATATATACGTATATATGTACATAACACGCATCACGCAACCACAAAGCACACATTTATATTTTAATCAGCACACAACAACAATGTAGTAAAATACAACAACACAATGAGGATTTGATAACTACACAGGCAGGTTGATAATATGATGACGTCATTAGAAGCTTCAACCATACACATTACAGCTTTAGGACTGTACCCCCCCTTTCAGAAGTTTAGCACTCAATACTACATATACGTAAACAACAGTTTGGAACATCATTATTATTGCGATTTTAAAGGGATGCGTACAAAATATTGACAGCTCAAAAATCAATTATATATACAACTAGTCCTAAAGCCTGTGTACACGGGCCATTTTTTGCAGTACAGCGGTCCCACCCCTTGCTCTCTCTCTATCCCCCTCTATTTTGCTCTCTCTTTCTCCCCTCTCTTTTGCTCTCTCTCTCTCTCCCCTCTCTTTTACTTTCTCTCTCCCCCCTCTCTTTTACTCTCTCTCTCCCCCCTCTCTTTTGCGCTCTCTCTCCTCCCTCTCTTTTGCTCTCTCTTCCCCCTCTCTTTTGCTCTCTCTTCCCACTCTCTCTCTCCCCCTCTCTTTTGCTCTCTCTTCCCCCTCTCTTTTGCTCTCTCTCTCCCCCTCTCTTTTGCTCTCTCTCTCCCCCCTCTCTTTTGCGCTCTCTCTCCCCTCTCTTTTCCACTCTCTCTCCCCCTCTCTTTTGTGCACTCTCCCCCCTCTCTTTTGTGCACTCTCCCGCCTCTCTTTTGTGCACTCTCCCTCCTCTCTTTTGTGCACTCTCCCCCTCTCTTTTGCTGTGTCTCTCCCCCTTCTCTTTTGCTGTCTCTCTCCCCCCTCTCTTTTGCTCTCTTTCTCCCTCCTCTCTTTTGCTCTCTCTCTCTCCCCCTCTCTTTTGCTCTCTCTCCCCCTCTCTTTTGCTCTCTCTCTCCCCCCTCTCTTTTGCTCTCTCTCCCCCCTCCCTTTTGCTCTCTCTCTCCCCCTCTCTTGTGCGCTCTCTCTCCCCCTCTCTCTTGCGCTCACTCTCTCCCTCTCTTTTGCGCTCTCTCTCTCCCTCTCTTTTGCGCTCTCTCCCCCCTCTCTTTTGTGCTCTCTCCCCCCTTTCTTTTGCTGTCTCTCTCCCCCCTCTCTTTTGCTGTCTCTTTCCCCCCTCTATTTTGCTGTCTCTCTCCCCCTCTCTTTTGCTGTCTTTCTCCCCCTTCTCTTTTGCTGTCTCTCTCCCCCCTCTCTTTTATGCTGTCTCTCTCCCCCCTCTCTTTTGTGCGCTCTCCCGCCTCTCTTTTGTGCACTCTCCCCCCTCTCTTTTGCTCTTTTGCTGTCTCTCTGCCCCCTCTCTTTTGCTGTCTCTCTCCCCCTCTCTTTTGTGCTCTCTCCCCCTCTCTTTTGTGCTCTCTCTCTTGTGCTCTCTCCCCCTCTCTTTTGCTCACTCTCTCCCCCTCTCTTTATCCTCCCTCTTCTGCTCTCTCTATCCCCTTCTTTTTCGAGCTCTCTGTCTCAATCACTCACTGTGCACGCGTCCGGCATCTGGCCCCGCCCGACCACGCCCCTTCCGCATCACGCTAGGCCCCGCCCTCATTACAGTCGACCCCGTCCGCATCCCATCCACGTCTGGCCCAGCCCCGCCCACCCGCACCTGTCGGTCACGCCCACTCTACCACACGTGACGCCAGGAGGAAGACACTGACAGAAGGCCAGGTGTGTTTGTCCTCGTGCGCAGTCTCTACTGCGCATGACAGCTTCGGACAAACACACTTGGCCTTTTATTATATAGGATATTATAGATGTCAGCCGGGAGATCTTCATTATTATTGCGATTTTAAAGGGACGCGTACAATATTGACATCTCGCCAATCACTTATATATACAATACTAGAGATGTCAGCCGGAAGATCTTCAGTATTATTGCGATTTTAAAGGGACGCGTACAATATTGACATCTCGCCAATCACTTATATATACAATACTAGAGATGTCAGCCGGAAGATCTTCAGTATTATTGCGATTTTAAAGGGACGCGTACAATATTGAAATCTCGCAAATCACTTATATATACAATATTAGAGATGGCAGCTGTTACTTTATCATTTACAAACAATATTGAAGCAACATTGATCGATCACATTCTATGCCATTATACACAAGTATGCACTTTTATTCATGTTAGCGTGGACGTGTGCTTTTTACAATAACATCGCGTTTATTAAGTATTTATTACAAACATTACGAAGATGCACTGTATGTGTTACATTTTACACTTTCACATTGCGATTCATTGTGGGAAAACAAAATTTCAGCAAACACCTAAAAAACCGCCCACTTTGAAAGCATTCGCGCCGCTCACATACAAACAAGTGAACCATTGGACTAATTGCACTATAAATCCCCCAAACAACATGGCCAAGGCGTCCCTTGTGATCGACATTGTATCAATTCGCTTTTGTGTTTTTGCATACCTTGTTACTCCTTGTGTTGTGTTTGCTCTGCTGTTTGGCTTTGTGCTGCTTAGCTTGGCAAATATGGATGATGATTTGGTAGATGTTGCTGCTGGTGCTGCTGCACAAGTAGCGATTAATAGAATCAGGCAGGCTCGGCGGCTCCGAGAGAGACAAAGGGCTCGTTTGGTTAGAGGTCCTCGTGTTTACAGGGTGAGACCCACCTTGGAAAACATGAGTGACTTTGAGGTTTATGACAAGTATAGGCTCAATCGCAAACAGCTCATTGGCCTTTACGATGTTCTTAGACCGCATCTGGAGCCACGTATACGAATAAGGACTGCTGTCCCTGGCATCACCAAGATGCTAAGTTGTATATATGTTCTGGCCTCCGGGAGTTTTCAATCTGGAGAGATGTACATGCATCATGGCCTGGCTTAAGGTACCTTCTCAGTGGTTTTTGATAACTTTCTGGACACCATGGTACGTGTTAGTAAGCGTTACATAGGATTCCCTCAGAATGATGGTGATTGGAGGCGCCTGAAGAGGGAATTCTTTGCAATAGCTGAATTGCCCAATGTCTTGGGAGCAATAGATTGCACCCACATTGCACTGCGTGCTCCAGCCGATGACTTGCCCTTCCGAAATCGCAAACATTTCCATAGCCTCAACGTGCAGTATGTTTGTGACGCATGTATGCGGATTATGCATGTGTGTGCGAATTTCGGCGGGGTTTGTCATGATGCCCGCATCCTCACACAGTCGTCCCTGTGGCGGCAGTTTGAGGAAAGAGAGTTTCCACCTGGATGGCTCGTTGGTGAGTATTTGTGCACAACATGGTTAATTAGTTAGACAATATCCACTGTAGTCTTAAAAAATAGTTGTGTTTGTGTAATGTGCAAAATGTGCAGCTATAGGATGCAATTTAACCATTTAATTGACTTTCAACAAATGTCTAGTTTTAGCTCCAAACAGATATGTAGCATGTCTTAGCTTAAATGGGCAGATAGAGAATGCAATTTAACCATTTTGTTTTTATTTTAGCAAAGGTCTGGTTTATGCGAAATACGCATATGTAGCATGTCTTAGCTTAAATGGGCAGATAGAGAATGCAATTTAACCATTTTGGTTTTATTCTAGCAAAGGTCTGGTTTATGTGAAATACGCATACGTAGCATGTCTTAGCTTAAATGGTCAGATAGAGAATGCAATTTAACCATGTCATTGTCTCTTTCCGCAAATGTCTAGTTTTAGTTCAAAACAGATATGTAGCATGTCTTAGCTTAAATGGGCAGATAGAGAATGCAATTTAACCATTTTGTTTTTATTCTAGAAAATGTATGGTTTATGCAAAATACGCATATGTAGCATGTCTTAGATTAAATGGCCAGATAGAGAATGCAATTTAACCATGTCATTGTCTCTTTCCGCAAATGTCTAGTTTTAGTTCTCTATGAGGGTCTCCTTCTCCTCCATGGTATACCTCGCCTCCCTAGTCAGCTTGGCCTTCCCCTGTGATGGTGTCCTCTGTTTCCCGGACTGTGAAGCCCTACTCTGTTCACCACTGGGCCCAGCCACTTGTTCATCTTGAACCAAGTGGCTGAGTCCACCCACCACTTCCTCCCCCGCTTCCTGCCCCTAATAACACTAACTCACTCTCTCACACTAACTCTCACAATAACACTAACTCACACTAACTCTCACAATAACTCACTAAATCTCTAATCTCCAAAAACCCACCAGCAACACAGTCAAAGAAGCCATGCTTGTGGCGTGCTTATATACCCTGTGTAAATGTTTAATGATGTACCGGTTTGCCTTGTAAATTGTGTTCAGGTGTGCTTTGTTAGTAATTAGTATGTGTGCAATGTGTATTAGTTGTGTGAATTTGCGCATGCTCATTTTGAGTTAGTATTTGTGGAATATGTAGAATGCGATGATGTCATAGTGATCGTTTTCCATAACATTGTCCAATAGTATTATGTGTAAATGTAAATGTTGATTTGTGATGGTGTCGTATTTGTGAAGTGTTGTAGATGTTTGTTTGTACTAATATTCCGTAATGTTGAATGCGAGTGTTTTGCTTGTGTATGAGTGTGCATTTTTTTTTTCTTTCGTGTTGTTTTGTTCCGTGTTTCCGGATCGTAAGGTATATCTGTATTCCTCGTTTAGTGTAATGCTTGATTTTTCCCGCTTGTGAATGTGTAATGCGTGTGTGCTATGTTTTGTGATTGTTATTACATTTGCAGTTTGTTTTTATTGTGCATTATGTGGTATAGGTCATATGACTGAGCAGTGCGTATTTCTCGCGAGATCGAGTGTTAGGTGAAAAATGCGTGCTTTTCTGATTTCTCATTGATCTCTCCCCCTCTCTTTTGCTGTCTCTCTCCTCCCTCTCTTTTGCTGTCTCTCTCCCCCCTCTCTTTTGCTCTCTTTCTCCCCCCTCTCTTTTGCTCTCTCTCTCTCCCCCTCTCTTTTGCTCTCTCTCCCCCCTCTCTTTTGCTCTCTCTCTCCCCCCTCTCTTTTGCTCTCTCTCTCCCCCCTCCCTTTTGCTCTCTCTCTCCCCCTCTCTTGTGCGCTCTCTCTCCCCCTCTCTCTTGCGCTCACTCTCTCCCTCTCTTTTGCGCTCTCTCTCTCCCTCTCTTTTGCGCTCTCTCTCCCCCTCTCTTTTGCACTCTCTCCCCCCTCTCTTTTGTGCTCTCTCCCCCCTCTTTTGTGCTCTCTCCCCCCTTTCTTTTGCTGTCTCTCTCCCCCCTCTCTTTTGCTGTCTCTTTCCCCCCTCTATTTTGCTGTCTCTCTCCCCCTCTCTTTTGCTGTCTTTCTCCCCCTTCTCTTTTGCTGTCTCTCTCCCCCCTCTCTTTTATGCTGTCTCTCTCCCCCCTCTCTTTTGTGCGCTCTCCCGCCTCTCTTTTGTGCACTCTCTCTCCTCACTTTTGTGCACTCTCCCCCCTCTCTTTTGCTCTTTTGCTGTCTCTCTGCCCCCTCTCTTTTGCTGTCTCTCTCCCCCTCTCTTTTGTGCTCTCTCCCCCTCTCTTTTGTGCTCTCTCTCTTGTGCTCTCTCCCCCTCTCTTTTGCTCACTCTCTCCCCCTCTCTTTATCCCCCCCTCTTCTGCTCTCTCTATCCCCTTCTTTTTTGAGCTCTCTGTCTCAATCACTCACTGTGCACTCGTCCGGCATCTGGCCCCGCCCGGCCCCGCCCGACCACGCCCCTTCCGCATCACGCTAGGCCCCGCCCTCATTACAGTCGACCCCGTCCGCATCCCGTCCACGTCTGGCCCAGCCCCGCTGTTGTTTTGTTCCGTGTTTCCGGATCGTAAGGTATATCTGTATTCCTCGTTTAGTGTAATGCTTGATTTTTCCCGCTTGTGAATGTGTAATGCGTGTGTGCTATGTTTTGTGATTGTTATTACATTTGCAGTTTGTTTTTATTGTGCATTATGTGGTATAGGTCATATGACTGAGCAGTGCGTATTTCTCGCGAGATCGAGTGTTAGGTGAAAAATGCGTGCTTTTCTGATTTCTCATTGATCTCTATGGGAGACTGTGTAACGCGAGCGTGATTACGCTAATGAAATATACGCGTTAGGAGTCGCGTTAGGAGCTTGTTTTGAAACTCGTAATACCAGCGTTAAAAACAGTGCGCGTTAAAAAAATCTAGGCGTTTGCATTTTGAAGTAAATGTAATAGATTTGAATATTCAGCGTCAGAGGGCAACTGCTGTGCAAGACTGGTTAACCAGTAAGTAGAAGCAGCAGCCACATCAGAAATAGATTTAGCTGGTCTATTGTATATAGCCAGTATGTAGAAATGCCCTCTTGAAATAAGATAAGTTTTCTAAAAATCTAAAGGGTCCTTAAAAGAAGTACTGTCTTCTAGAGGAATAGTAGTTTAGCTAGAGTGGAAATGGTTCCATCAACTTTGGTAACCGTTTTCCATAACTCTAAGTTAGCAACAGGTAAAGAATATAGACAGGTCCGGCGCTTGGCATAAGGCAGACTGGGCAGCCGCCTTAGTTTGCTCCAGTAGGGGCACAAAATTGGAGAAACAACATTGTGATTTTTATTTTATTTTTTATTTTTATTTTATTTTGCATTTTGCTGCTGGGCTAGTCTACAAACATTCATGCTCTAGTCATGTTCCTAAACCGTGACAGCTAGACTTGGGCAGCACCAGGAACATGACCGGAGAGGAAGAGGGAGGAGCCAGCCAGCAGCAGTAGTCAGAGGAAGAGAGCGGGAAGACAGGCAGGAGTGCAACAGGCACCAGGCAGCAAATTTGAAGACACAAGATCTAGGGTAAGTTTGCCAGTTGCCTCACTACTGATATATACCGTGCATGCTCAGAGTCAGCACAATTTATAAAGCATATCTGTGGTTAGGAAGTTTCTGAACGCAGCATGGTAGGAGTTACATGCAACTGCTTCTTCTTGCTATAGTGACTCAGGCTTGGCTGTAGACTGCAGGTTTTCATGCTCCCCTTTAGAGATGGCTAAATTTACATTCTTACACAGGAATGATTTTAACTAGTAGTAACTAAACCACCATGCTGCATTCAGAAACTTCCTAACCACAGATATGCTTTATCTGTGCTGTGCTGACTCTGAGCATGCACGGTATAAAAGCATATCAGTAGTTTCTGAACACAGCATGGTGGTGGTTTAGTTAGTACTACTAGTTAAAATAATTCCTGTCCGTGTCCTGTGTAAGGATGTCAATTTAGCCGGCTCTAAAGGGGAGTGGAAAAACAAGCCATCAGCCATGTGCAGATCTTTTAGGGAAGAAGAAGGCTTGTAGACGAGAGTAGGAAGAAGGTTGCATTTGGTAAGTTCAGGCTGGGGGTTCATGGAAAAAAATATTTATTTTAAATCAGAAAAAAAGGAACAAGGAAAGAGGCGCCGTATGTGTGAATCTGCAGCGACAAAAATCGAAAAATAGAACAAGTGCAGGGTACTCACAATGTGGAGCGGCACTCAATTGTGTCTGTAGGTGCGGGCTGGTATTCACAGCAAACCAGCTAGCTGTACAAGGCACTGACAGGATATCACAAAATGTAGGGTCCGCAGATGCTTCAACAGGATGTTGGCATTCAATCCAGTAGTATGGAAATCTGGAGCTGAGCACAAGAGAACAAAAAGGCACGCAGACTGTGTGAATCTGTAATTACCCAATTATTTGTTTGAACAAGTACTAGGTACTCACATTCTGTAGCGGCACTCCAATGTGCCTATAGAGGCAGGCTGGTTAACACAGCAAACCAGCTAGCTGTGTAGGGCGATATACAGGAACTCCCCAGCAGTAGAATCGACAGGTAGCTCAGAAAATGACAGTCAGCAATGAGGATATATGATAAAAACGAATTTAATAAAAGATAAAAACAATTATAAAATATATATATCACTCATGCAGTGTGAGTGTATAACATGCAACACGTTTCTCGGTGTAAACGTTTCATGCCTGATGAAACGGTTTACACAGAGAAACGCGAGTCTTGAGAAAGGCCTGATACAGGCCGAAACGCGTAGACACTGGTAAGCCTTATTTCTATTTTTCCACACTGTTATACAACCTACACTATTTGTATTTTCTTTTTTAGGAGGAGATCGTCACACCCCAAGTCCTATTAGCAACATACACCGTAGCGGTGATCACTACTATCAAGTCACACAGCAGACACTGCCTGTGGTGGACATTGCACATACTCTATCTTTTTATCTTTTTACCCTTTTGAGACTATCACTTTGGATTTATTATTGATTTTTAGAGCTTCTGTTTTTCGTTTTGTTTTTTTGGATACCATCACTTTTTTCACATTTTTTCAACTTTTATATTTGAAGAACACCATTTTATATTTGGTTCATTTGGACACTAACTAACTTTTTATCTGGAGCCAGTACGTTTTCATTATTGAATTTGAATTATTGACATTTTGACTACGCACACTATTTTTCCTATTCTTGTTTTATATTCATTTTTGATGTCACACAATCTCTGTTTTTAAGTAAATTAGAACATCATACCTCACTCATAGGAATCACATAGGAATCACACTCTATTTCCCCTACACGATTTCACCACCAAAGGGCTGAAAGATACCCCCTTCCTATCTCACAACAACGTGCACCACATCAGAACTCTACACAGTTTAGCTTACATAATTTGATTCTCATCAGCTATTAATATACTGTTGTTTTTATTGATTGTATATTGAATCTTTCATATGTTGTTTTTATATTGTCTTAAATTTTATTGATCATTGTCAGCTTTCATGGATCCATGCTAGTTTGTATTTTATGTTATTTTTGTAATTAAATTCATTTTTAATCAGATCAGCTGCTTCACCTCGATTGTTTAGTACCCGCCTCCTTTTGGTAGGCGCCTGGGCTTTCTCCCCAATTAGTTTATCTCTCGGTGTCAGCTAGGTGCACCTTACCCCGGGCTGAGGTACATAGTAGGCGCTTTCTCCACTCGTTACTCTGAAGATAGAGTGCTGCCTACAGTTTTATTGGATTGTCATACTGGACTATACCACAATTTATCACCCTTATTAAGGACTTTGATACTTATTGGTGATTGTATATTTACTTTGTGTTCTCTTATATACAATGATGTATGGTATTTTGTATATGGTTTAGCGCCCCCTATTGGGTCCATTACCCTTGCTGCTTTGGTGTATTTATTTTAAATCACACTACTAGATGACAGTTGACACGCAGCCTCATGCAGTTTCATTTAAAGTGTGCACAGTAGTAAGTGGAATATGTGGTTCAGTGACAAAGCAGTCAGATATATATGTTTTTCTACTCATCATTTATGGCCCCGTGGGCTATTAGTTACAACAAAGGAGCTTCTGTATAGAGAAGATGGAATTGGTGGGCGGAGCACCTATGCCGGTGTTCTGTCTGTATAAGCTGAACTGTGCTGCACTGCTGCCTTATGTCAAAGTTACTGTTTGTGTGCTGAGCGAGCTGACCTTTTCTCCCCTCTCAACTGATAAAATTGTTTATTCAGGGCAAGTGTCAGCTCAAACTTCTTCCTAGTTAGATAGTTTCAGTATTTGCTGCCAATCAATCTCCCTGCTTATAACGGAGGTGAGTGAGGAAAGACCTTTCTTTAAAAGTCTTTTAACTCCTTGCCTGCTAAAGAAATACAGTGATTTTTTATTTGTTTTAATTGGTTTGTGGCTCGATTGGTTAGGATATCTGTAACAGGTAAAAAACAGTTTGAAGAAGCTCAGCCTGTCTAATGCAGACATCCCAACTCTCCCGGAAGGTCCGGGAGTCTCCCGCATTGACATAGTGACTCCCTGATACCTGCAAATGAAACACAATCTCCCGGAAATAGCGGCACCAGAGAAAATCAAATATGTGCCTGCACTTTTCATTTCTACCTCTAGGTGTCACTGTTCCGTTATAGCTCAATGTAAATAATTACTGTGTTCCTCTCTAGACTTTTTCCCTCCTTCCTGATCTCTACTCTAGTGTGGTGCGAGACAGCAGCAGACCTGATATATATATAGGTGAGATGTGCAGACTCCCATACCTCTATATTGTGCAGGCTCCCATACCTCTCTATTGTGCAGGCTCCCATACCTCTCTATTGTGCAGGCTTCCATACCTCTATATTGTGCAGGATCCCATACCTCTATATTGTGCAGGCTCTCATACCTCTATATTGTGCAGGCTTCCATACCTCTATATTGTGCAGGCTCCCATACCTCTATATTGTGCAGTCTCCCATGCCTCTCTTCTGAGCAGGCTCCCATACCTCTCTATTTTGCAGGCTTCCATACCTCTCTATTGTGCAGGCTCCCATACCTCTCTATTGTGCAGGCTCCCATACCTCTCTATTGTGCAGGCTTCCATACCTCTCTATTGTGCAGGCTCCCATACCTCTCTATTGTGCAGGCTCCCATACCTCTCTATTGTGCAGGCTCCCATACCTCTTTATTGTGCAGGCTCCCATACCTCTATATTGTGCAGGCTCCCATACCTCTATATTGTGCAGGCTTCCATACCTCTATATTGTGCAGGCTTCCATACCTCTATACTGTGCAGGCTCCCATACCTCTCTATTGTGCAGGCTCCCATACCTCTCTATTGTGCAGGCTCCCATACCTCTCTATTGTGCAGGCTCCCATACCTCTCTGTTGTGCAGGCTCCCATACCTCTATATTGTGCAGGCTCCCATACTCTTAAGAGGTCAGGTGGCCGATGAGCAACTTATGCCTGTAACAGAGGGGAGGGTGTCTTGTAATGGTGAGAGAAAGGTAATCTAAAAAATGTTTTCTAGTTCAGTTTTACAATTTCTGTCATGAGCTGTACAAAGTGTGGATAACATATATTTATATTAATATATATATATATATATATATATATATATATATATATATATATATATATATATAATTTGGTCAGGTAACAATTTAAAGGGACATTGAACCACTTTTTTTTTGAGGGGCTCCCATACCTCTCTATTGTGCAGGCTCCCATACCTCTCTATTGTGCAGGCTTCCATACCTCTCTATTGTGCAGGCTCCCATACCTCTCTATTGTGCAGGCTCCCATACCTCTATATTGTGCAGGCTTCCATACCTCTATATTGTGCAGGCTCCCATACCTCTATATTGTGCAGTCTCCCATACCTCTCTTCTGAGCAGGCTCCCATACCTCTCTATTTTGCAGGCTTCCATACCTCTCTATTGTGCAGGCTCCCATACCTCTCTATTATGCAGGCTCCCATACCTCTCTATTGTGCAGGCTTCCATACCTCTCTATTGTGCAGGCTCCCATACCTCTCTATTGTGCAGGCTCCCATACCTCTCTATTGTGCAGGCTCCCATACCTCTTTATTGTGCAGGCTCCCATACCTCTATATTGTGCAGGCTCCCATACCTCTATATTGTGCAGGCTTCCATACATCTATATTGTGCAGGCTCCCATACCTCTCTATTGTGCAGGCTCCCATACCTCTCTATTGTGCAGGCTCCCATACCTCTCTATTGTGCAGGCTCCCATACCTCTCTGTTGTGCAGGCTCCCATACCTCTATATTGTGCAGGCTCCCATACTCTTAAGAGGTCAGGTGGCCGATGAGCAACTTATGCCTGTAACAGAGGGGAGGGTGTCTTGTAATGGTGAGAGAAAGGTAATCTAAAAAATGTTTTCTAGTTCAGTTTTACAATTTCTGTCATGAGCTGTACAAAGTGTGGATAACATATATTTATATTAATATATATATATATTATACATATATTAAATAATAAAAAAAAAAAATATATATATATATATAATTTGGTCAGGTAACAATTTAAAGGGACATTGAACCACTTTTTTTTTTTTGGGGGGGGGGGGTTGTGCAGTAGCCGGTGAAGCTACCTCCCTGAAATTAGTTTTTGCAGGTTGGGATGTCTGCTAATGATTGTTTACCTGCAATCTCTGTATGCAGGATTTCTGGATATATCTATACCCTGTGTATTCATAAATGGTGGAGTCTCTGTATGTAGCATTACTCGCTTTCTACATTGGCTTTATAACCTACCTCATGTGTATATGAAATATATGTCCACCCCTTTGTTGTATATAAATGTACAGATAAAGCTTTTGCTGGGTATAATTTAACAGAGATGTAAACTCCTACATATGTGTTTAAAATACCCAAACTACGCAGAGAGATGCTACAAACACACATACTCAATGCACACACACTGCACAATGCACTACACACGCACACACTCATCAAACATACACACTGCACTATGCATACAAACACTACACACACTCACAATGCACACACACACTCACTACACGCACAATGCACTACATATACAAACACCACACACACTAGACAGACCTACATACACACACACTCATCATGCACACACACACTCACTGCAAGCACACTGCACTACACATGCACACACTCATCATACATGCACACTGCATTACACATACAAACACAACACACACTAGACAGACATACACGCACACACTCACCGCACACACTCACCAAACACACACAGTAACACACAAGCACGCTTAAACATGAACATATCTTTGCCATCGTATTAAAAAAAATCATATTACACCCTGACCAAAAATTATTATGGCCAAAAAAAGGCCTAAAATCGGAGCGGCGGGGGCCAGCAGAATTTTGAGTGCCTAGGGCAGGATAAACCTAATTACGTCACTGATATATATATATATATATATTTGATATGGGAGTGGGTGCCATTGTCGGGGGGGGGGGTTATGGTGTCGTGGTGGGGGATTGAGGGGCGTCAAAATACACCTTCGCCTGTGTAGGCAAAAATCCTTGCACCGGCCCTGAATATAGTTTTTTAAACCTTGTAGAAGGGTTAAAAGAGACACCTTATTTAGACCATTCCTTAGCAATCATATCAGAGACAGCATTAGGTATAGGAAAAATCTCAGGGAGATTGACCTTTTACGTTTATTTGAAGGTAGTAGTGCAGCCAAGGCCTTGGCAGCAGCAATTAATTTTCTTTCTCTTCCTGCATTTATCTGTAAGGAGGAGACAACAGTCTGGTTTCCCAACAGTAATGAATGGCACTTTCCTGCCATTCATTACTGTTGGGAAACCAATACCCAATACTTAAGCCGAAGAGTACACATAGAAACCGCATTAGATTGATCGGCATGCAATAAAAAAAATCTATGCATGAGTCACATTAATGAGCTGAAGAAGCTACTTCAGTTGTTTTACAATAAGCACACTTAGCTTTGGTAGAAAGGTGTTCAGTAGACTCAGTTCCTATGGTAAATTTAGGGACAGATTGGTGCGGCTCCATTATGGCAAAAATTTCAGTAAAAATAGATGCAGTAATTACTATTATTACACCCATATAGCAAGCTTTTTGAGGAAGGAAAACAAATTGCCCCTTATCATTGTATGGACATTAAAGTGCTAAGCAAATGCAGCCTAGGTAAGCAATAACTGTCAGTGTGCGCAATTATCAATACTGATTTATATACAAAAAGGGGCAAGAGTGTGCATCTGTTGATGCACTGTATGACGTGCGCTTATTTTGTTGCGCTGTTGCACTAATAGTGATGCAGGTTTCGTTTTGAATTCTAAGTGTGTGTATAATGACGCCTAACATGATTAAGGCATCTATTTTGATACTCGCTGTTTGCGTGATAAAAAGTGACGCCTGTTTAATATGGTATGTGAATCTGATGATCAAATATGCGCCATGGTTAATGCGCACTTAACATTTTTGGGGCAAAATAATTGAGCAAGGGGAATAGTAAGAGTCTGTCTCAGGGCCTACATACACAGTTAAACTTTTAAACATCTTAAAAGTGCCCACCTATATAAAAGAAAACAGAATTTATACTTAGCAATACATTTCTCTCTTTTTCGAGATGAT
The DNA here is from genome assembly GCF_027579735.1 of Bombina bombina. Taxonomy (NCBI): domain Eukaryota; kingdom Metazoa; phylum Chordata; class Amphibia; order Anura; family Bombinatoridae; genus Bombina; species Bombina bombina. Next base: position 147,232,688 of record NC_069500.1, on the reverse strand, counting down.
TAGAGTCCATAGTTTTCCATAACATGTGGGATATATTTCTGGCCACCAGGAGGTGGTCAAGAACCCTCACAAGAGCTTTTAATCCCTCCCAGCTCTTTTCCCCACTCAGTTTAGGTATAGCAGAGCAGAGGAGAGAGACATAAAAAAAACACAAAAAATGGGCAGGTCCAATGGACTCTCATCATAAAGAAAGAACAAAATGTATTGGTAAATATAAATTCTGTTTTCTTTCGAAGGATGATAAGAGTCCATAGGTGTTCATAACATGTGGGATACAATACCCAAGTTGAGTGGGACAAAATTATGGCAGTTTCTATTTGCCGGACACTGTGGCCTGAAGGACTTTCCTGCCAGTCATTACTGTTGGGAAACCAATACCCAATACCCAAGCCGAAGAGGACACACAATGAACAGGGAGGGAGAAACAAGACTGGTAGAGCTAAACTGAAGGCACCATTGCTTGCAGCACTTTTCTCCCAAAGGAAGCCTCTGCAGAAGCAAAAAAAACATCAAATTTGTAAAACTTTGAAAAGGTATGTTAAGAAGACCAAGGGGCCACCTTACAGATATGTTCCACAGAAGCCTCATTCTTAAAGGCCCAAGAAGAAGATACTGCAGAGTAGAATGAGCCCTAATTATCACAGGAGACCGTTGTCCCGCCTCCACATATACCATATGGATGATGTTAGACAACCAAAATGAAGTACAGTTGCAGTGGCCTTCTGACCACCACGCTTACCAGCAATACAATACAAACAGGGACTGAGATTGAAGAAAGTCCTTAGTAGCATGAAGATAAAACTTCAAAGCTCGGACCAATTTGTTTAACAAACGTTCCTTAGGAGAGGAAGGATTCGGACAAAAAGAAGGCACCTCAATCTCCTGATTGATATTGCGAGAAGAGATAAACTTAGGTAAGAAACCTAATCTTGTACATAAAAACAAAATGTATGCTTACCTGATAAATGTATTTATTTACGGATATAGTGAGTCCACAACGTAAAAATTACTGTTGGGAATATCACTCCTGGCCAGCAGGAGGAGTCAAATAGCATCACAGTTAAACTGTTAAAGGGACACTGAACCCAACATTTTTCTTTCATGATTCAGAGAGAGTATGCAATGTTAAGCAACTTTCTACTCCTCTTATAAATTTTTCTTTATTCTCTTGCTATCTTTATTTGAAAAGCAAGAATGTAAGTCTAGAAGCCAGCCCATTTTTGGTTCACAGCCTGGGTTGTGCTGTCCAGGGTCGGAACTAAAAATTGTCTGGCTCCTTAGCTTAGATGACTTCTTTTTCAAATAAGGATAGCAAGAAAATGAAGAAAAATGTATAATAGGAGTAAATTAGAAAGTTGCTTAAAATTGCATGTTCTATCTGAATCATGAAGGAAAAGTGTCCCTTTAAGTATCACTTCCCTTCCCACAAACCTCAGTAATTCAACCAAAGGTAATGGAGAAAAAAAGGAGTAACACAAAGGGCGGGATCGTAGATTCACCATACCTGGAAAGAAATACATTTATCAGGTAGGCATACATTTTGTTTTCTTTCCAAAGATATGGTGAGTCCACAACGTCATCAATTACTGTTGGGAACTAATACCCAAACTAGAGGAGACAGATGACTAGAGAGGGACAAGACAGGCAGACCTAAACAGAAGGCACCACCGCTTGAAGAACTTTTCCTCAAAAAGAAGACCAAGTTGCAGCCTTGCAAAACCTATCCACAGAAGCCCAAGAAGAAGAGACATCCCTTGTGTAATGAGTCATAACTCTCCCAGAAGACTGCAGCCCCGCAGTCTAAAAAGCAAACAAATTAACCTTCTCAACTAGAGAAAAAAAGAGTAGCAGGAGTTTTCTAATACAGAGAAAACAAACAGAAACAGAAGAAAAAATATGAAACCCGCACAACAACCACCATGTGCACACATGTTCCTCAAGAGATAAGAATGAGGACACAGAGAGGGAACAACAAATTCCCAAACAATATTTCTTAGGATAAATAACCGTCTTATCAGAATAAGATAAAGCGAATCACATTGCATGCCGAGAGTACCTAAACTCTCCGAGCAGAAGATATAGCAAAAAAAGAAATCTTCCAAGATAAAAATTTTAAATCTATGGAATGCTATGGCTCAAACTGAGCCTGCTACAAAAACGTAAAACCAAGGTTAAAGCTCCAAGAGGAGCAACAGACTTAAACACAGGCCTGATACTAAACAGGGTCTGACCAAAAGATTACACATCTGGCACATCTGCCAGATACTTGGGTAAAAAATGATAATCTTACCCTTCGGAAAACTTACTGACAGACCGTCCTCCAGACCTTCCCGGAGAAAGGGCAAAACCCCTAGGAATCCTTACCCTACTTCCAAGAGAGTCCTGGGATTCACATCAATCAGGGAATTTACTCCATACCTTATGGTAAAAGTTACTAGTAACAGGTTTGCAAACCTGAATCATGGTCTCAATGACTGATTCAGAAAAACCACGCTTAGACAAAACTAAGTATTCAATCTCCAAGCAGAAAGCTTCAAAGAAAATGTGGATGAAGTTGGATGAAGAGCAAACTGAGGAACAGGGATGTCAGACTCAGCTCATCTCTTGACCTTCAACATAACTTGGAAGCTTGGCGTACTGCCATCTCCAACTCCAGCACCCTCTATTTGAGGGTTAACCTGGAGAACACCTCCGGGAGAAGTGCCCACTCCCCGGGATGAAAAATCTGACAGCTCAAGAAGTCCGCTCCCGGTATTCACTCCTGAAATGTGAATAGTGGATAAACAACGAATGTGAGCGTCTGCCCACCAAACAATCCACGCCAATCATGGCAAAGGAACTCCAGGAAACCACTGAGATGAAATTGTTCAACCGAACCAAAAAAATGGTCAAGACAACTGAGGCCAAGCCATCAGAGCATTGTAGATCTCTTTCAACTCCAAAATGGTTATGGGGAAAGCAAGTCCATAGTCACCAATCCAACAGGCTATTGACCGTGGTCACTATTACTCAGGAAGGTCTCCAGAAGCATTTCCCCCAAGACAGATGCACCTGAGACAACCAAAAGATTCTGGAGAATGCGGGCAACAATCCCACTACCTCTCGCAAGCTAAGCGAGTGCTCTACCACTAATTCCCCTCTCTGATCCACAGGGAAGAATCTCATGTTGACAGATCTAGATCTATCCTCCAAGACAGAGCCACAGGATCCCTGGTCCACTATCTGAACATGCATAACAGCAGACTCTCAGATGGAGTAAAGCAAAGGGATGATGTCCAATGAAGCAACCATCAGACCAATTACCTTCATACATTGAGCCACTGAAGGACCAAACAGTAGAGTGTCGAAAGAGGCAAGAGGAAAGAATCCTCTATTCTCTGACAAAAATATTTTCAGAGATAGGGAAACTAATATGGCCCCTAAGAAACTGCCCCTGTAGCTAGAACAAGGGAACTCATTTTCAGAATCACTTCCATCTGTGGGAATGAAAAAGGACAACAAGATCTCTGTATCAGTGTTTAAAAGATGGCGCCTGAACCATTATGACATCCAGGAAGGGTACCACAGCAATCCCCTGAAACCTGATCACTGCCAATTTAGCCCCCTCTCTAATGATGTGTATGCTTTATGTTATATTTTAAGTTCAGTAGTTATGCTTAGTTCATTCTGTGCATTATAAACAGTTAACATTTTAGTCATGTGATCAGAGGGGGCGGGCAGTTGTTAAGATGGATGCTGCTGAATAAAGTCTGTATTCTTGTTCTAGTTCCTTGCTGTTTGCCAATACATTATAAAAATCATCACATGGTACCAGAAGTGGGGTGAAAAGTGATATGGCAGCAAACAGCAACACAAAGAACATTCCTTCTCTGGATTTAGAGTCAGGGAACGAGTCAGGGAACATTTCTGACAATTGGTCAAAATGGTCAAAATTGGTCAAAATTAAACTGTGTGTTTGCAGGCCCAGATGCAGACAGATGGACTGATCAACAGAAGGCAGCACACTTTCTGATATGTGTGGGACAAAAGGGATGTGATGTATGCAGAGCCTGGCAGGCAGGCGGGGATATCACTGCAGATGAAAAAAAAACAACAGAGGTATTGTTTGCAAAGTTTGAAGCATACTGCAATCCAAGTAAAAACTCCACAGTGCAAAGGAAACTGTTTTATGAGAGGAATCAGTGTGGAGGTTAATCTGTGGATGAATGGGTGACACAGCTGCACTTGCTTGCCAAAGACTGTGCTTTTTATGATGCAGGTGATATGATAAAATATTCTGATGGGCAGTAAGTTTAAAGAAGTTCAGGAAAAGCTGCTGCAGGAAGAAGATTTATATCTTGAGAAAGCCATCAGGATTACTAGAGCATATGAATTGTCAAGAAAGGACATGCAGGTACTGGAAGGAACACAGCACCAGATCAGTGCTATAGAAAATCAAAGCAGCAGATAATGGCAAGAAAGAGGAAACAATGGGATAAAGGGCAAGTGGGACACTGGGACAAGTAACACACAAGCAACCTGTGGCTACTGTGGAAACATGCACAACAAAAATGCTGCCTGTCCTGCAAGGTGGCAGATATGTAATAAATGCAAGAAAAGAGGACATTTTGCCAGGGTGTGTAAACTGTTTTGCCATATTGCAAGGACACAAACACAGGCTGTACACGCTATAGAGGACAATGATGACAATGCAGGGTCAGACTCAGATTGCACCCCAATATATCTTGCAGCAGTACAGAAATCACACAAGTCTGCAGATGAAGCAAATGTAACCCTACAGATAGGGGATCACAAAACTCCAGTCGCATTCAAAATAGATACAGGGGCACAAGTAAACTGTGTGCTAAGCCACACATACCTGGAACTCCTTAGAAATGAATTCCCCTTAGAGACTCAAGACCTACCAAAATAGTTGGGATATGGTGGTGAAAAACTGAAAGTGATGTCATGCAAAATGTTTTTACAAGGGATCTGAAAAGGTCTTACAATTGTTTGTGATAGAAACAAAAGCCCCAGCAGTATTAGGTCTAAAAACAAGTAAAGAGATTGGACTTGTAAAGATCATTATGGCTGTAGATGGTGGGTGCAGCGAACTGTCAAAGGAGAACATTAAGCGTGAGTACAGTGATCTATTCAAGGGCCTAGGGTGCCTCCCGGGGATTAGCCACATACGTATAAAAGAGGGTTCACAGCCTGTCATTCATGCCCTAAGGAAAATACCTCTATCTCTTAAGGCTAAAGTCAAACAAGAACTAACAAGGATGGAGAAGTTGAGGGTAGTAAAAAAAGGTCACAGAACCATTAGAATGGGTCAGTTCTATGGTTGTGGTAGAGAAGAAAAACACAGGCGCAATTCGTATTTGCATTGACCCACATGATTTGAACAAAGTAATAATGAGAGAACATTACAAACTCCCCACCATAGATGATATAGCTCACAAGCTAGTAGGAGCAACAGTGTTTAGTGTACTACATGCACAATCTGGTTACTGGCAATTGTGTCTTGATGAACCCACCTGACCACTTTAAACTCCCCCTTTGGACGATGGCACTTCACAAGGGTACCTCTCTGCATTGCTTCTGCTCAGGAAATATTTCAAAAGAAATCACATGAATTGATTGCTGGTCTACATGGTGTTGAAGTAGTAATTGATGATTTGCTGGTTTATGGAAAGGATCGTACAGAACATGACGAAAACCTTATTGCCTTACTCAAACGGTGTCAGGAGAAAAATCTTAAACTCAATTCAAACGAAATGCAAATTTGGGATAGAAGAAGTTACATATTTTGGACACCTTCTAACCAAAGAGGGCTTAAAGCCTGATCCAAAGAATATAACAGCAGTTATTAGCATGAAGGCCCCATACTCCAGGAAGGAACTAGAGACATCATTAGGCATTTTCAATTATCTATCCAAGTTTTCTCAGGGCCTCGCTCAGTTGACAGCCTCACTACATGCATTGCTACAAAGGGATGCTATTTGGTGTTGGGATGCAAACATGGAAAAGACATTTGAGAAAATAAAAAAACTGATCACTAAACATCCAGGACCAATACTGAAATATTTTAACGTAAACTGTGACACTTTGCTTCAAGTGGATGCATCCCAGTTTGGGTTAGGTGCTGTGCTAATTCAACAAGGACATCCTGTTGCATATGCTTCCCGAGCTCTGACAACAACACAAGCCAATTATGCTCAAATTGAGAAGGAGATGTTGGCCATTGTGAATGGATGTGAGAAATTTCACCAGTATATCTATGGTCGCCCAGTGGTTGTGGAAACTGATCACGAACCATTGGAGTACATCATACAAAAACCACTATCTGCTATACCTCCACGCCTGCAGAGGATGGTTATGAAACTACAACAGTATGATCTCACAGTGAAATATAAACCAGGAAAGGAAATTCCGATGGCAGATACACTGTCTAGGGTGTTTCCAAAAGGACACGAAGCACAAGATGAATCTGAATTGGAAGAACAGGTACATACAGTACTAGTAAATATTCCAATAGCTGATGTACAGCTGGAAAAAATTAGACAAGATAAAGTACTAGAAAAACTAATTTGTGTCATGTGCAATGGCTGGCCAGAAAAACAAAAGAAGCTTTCTCCTGAGTTGCAGGGATTCTGGCCTGTGAGAAATGAACTATCCTTTCATACGGATATCATATTCATGGGTGACCGTATTCTTATTCCTAAATCACAGCAGGCAGAAGTACTGGAGAAAATTCACCAGGGAGATTTGGGCATTACTCTTTGTAAGCGCAGAGCATGGGATGTGGTTTACTGGCCTAATTTGGACTTTGAGACACTTGTGAAGACGTGAAACCTGCCAGACATTTAAAAAAAACAATGCAAAAGAACCTCTCACACCATGGAACACTCCTTCACGGGCATGGCAGAGACTGGCCACAGATATTTTTCATTTTGAGGACAACCACTACCTGATAGTAGTAGATTACCAAAGCAAATTCTTTGAACTAGTACAGCTGAGGAATCTAAAAGCCTCAGTAATCATATGGGCTTTCAAAACAATACTCTCGAGACATGGAGTGTGTGAAGAACTTGTGTCTGATAATGGCCCGCAATTCTCAAGTGCTGAATTCCAGTGCTTTCTGCGTGAATGGGGAGTCAGGCACAAACCAATAAGTCCGTATCAAACATAGGCCAATGGTTTAGCTGAGAAGTATGTTGGCATAGCCAAATCCATTATTCAAAAAGCACAATCATCAGGACAGAATGTGTACTTTCTTAAAGGCTGCATAATTATACAATTTAACATTTATGCATGCTAAGACACCATAAGATTTGGGTAAAGTTAGTTTGAGTAGAGATATGCGTGGTTTTTTACCCTGCCAGATAAATTGGTTGAAGATCCTATTAAGGAAGGCAATGTCTTTTTTATATAGGAGAAGTGGTAAATTCTGTAGGAAATAGAGAAGTTTGGGAAACAGGATAACTTTAATCAGCAAAACTCGAGCAGTAATCGAGATTGGAAGGTTACACCCACTCTGTAATTTAGTCTGAAACTGTCAGGGTTTTTTCCCTGTTGTGTTTGCCATGTGCTGCTGGCAGCCATTTTACTCACCTCTCTTCCTGACTATGGTGCATTGTGGGAGATGCTGCTGTTTTCTTGCACTTCCTTTTATGGCCAGACTGGTGTCTCAGAATTGTGATGTCATCACTTATTATTTAAAGGGCCTCTATTTAGTATGCTTTGCCTTTGCGTTGCCTCAGACGTGTTTGTGAGAGTTCCTGTGTATTACCTGGCTTCCTGACGTCCTTCCTGGTTCCTGATCCCTGGCTTGTTCCTGACTCTGCTGTTTTCCTTGTTCCTGATTCCGACTCGTCTGACTATTCGCTTTGGCTCCTGACTCGGCTCGTCTGACTACCAGCTCTGGTTTTGACTCCTGGCTTGTTATTTGACTTGTGGACTTTTTATTATTTTTTTGCTATTAATAAAGGTGTGATTATTTTTGCATTCTCGTCTCAGTCTGATTCCTGGCACCCTGACATTACGCAAAGGCCATGAATTCTGATGGTGCTAGTAATCCACCTTTACCTGCCATCAGGTAGACTAATAAACCTGTGATTTCAAATTACCCTGAATTTGTGGCCTCCTTTCGAAGGGTATTTGATGTTCTGGCTCGCTCCTCCTCTGCTGCTAAACGACTCATGTCCATTCAGCAAGGTGCAAGATCTGTTGCTCAGTATGCTATTGAGTTCTGTACGCTTGCCGCAGAGGTAGGTTGGAACAATGAAGCCGCCTTCTTTCATGGGCTCTCTGATGCGATTAAAAACTAAGTTGCTGCCAGAGATTTACCAGAGGATCTCGAGGCATTGGTGTCTTTTTTGATCCTAATTGACATCAGACTCAGAGAGAGGCCCTCTTTCAAGGAGCGCTTGCGGAAGCCCCCTGTTCCGTTGTCTCCTACGTGTTTGTTCCCACCCATGCCTCCCTCTCCTCCCATGCCCCCTGCTCCCGAGTCACCAGGTACTGCTGAGTCGATGCAACTGGGATTCACACGTCTCTCCGCGGCGGAGAGGGCCTTTAGGAGGAGGGAGGGGCTCTGCCTCTATTGTGCGTTACAGGGTCACCTTTTGAAGTCTTGTCCTACACGGCCGGGAAACGCTCACACCTAAGGTCCTGTCGGGGGCAGACCTTGGGTGTTTTATCCTTGTCCCCGGAACCGCTTAAGGAGAAACCTTTGGTCACGGTTGTCCTTTCCTGGGTGGACTCCTCCATTGTCACTCAGGCTCTTGTTGACTCCGGTGCTGTGGGCTATTTCATTGACAGTGCTTTTGTATCAAAGCACTCCATTCCTGTTTTGCCTCGGTCCGTTCCGCTTGCTATTGAGGCCATTGATGGCAGGCCCCTTCAGCCCGCACTCGTTACTCACGGAACTGCTCTGTTGTCCATGGCTGTTGGGGCTCTCCATTTTGAAACCCTCCAGTTCCAGGTGATAAACTCTCCGCATTTTCCGGTTGTTCTGGGTTATCCCTGGCTCCAAAAGCACAATCCCAGTCTCGACTGGTGCAGGTCCGAAATTTTGTCGTGGTCCCCGCAATGTATTTCCACTTGTCTGCCGGTACATTGCCTCCTCACCGGTCTTACGATTGTGCCATAGACCTGCAACCCGGAGCCATTCCTACTCCGGGCCGGGTGTACCCTCTGTCTGTTGCAGAGAATTGTGCTATGGAGGAGTATGTTGCCAATGCTCTGTCACGGGGGATCATCCGCAAATCCTGCTCTCTTGCAGGGGCTGGCTTCTTCTTTGTGAAGAAAAAGGGTGGCGAGTTAAGACCATGTATCGATTATAGGGGTCTTAATCGTCTTACCATTAAAAATGCTTACCCTATTCCGCTTATTACGGAACTCTTTGACCGCCTCAAGGGAGCTACGGTCTTTACTAAACTTGATTTGAGAGGAGCGTACAATCTTGTTAGGATTACGGAGGGCCATGAATGGAAAACAGCATTTAACACCAGGAGCGGGCATTATGAGTATCTTGTAATACCCTTTGGCCTATGTAATGCTCCTACTGTTTTTCAGGAATTTATTAATGATGTCCTACGAGATATGTTGCAACAGTGTGTTGTGGTGTACTTAGACGACATCCTCATACACTCACCCACACTTGAGGCTCATTGTTCTGATGTTACACAAGTTCTTCAGAGACTACATGAGAACGGCCTGTTTTGTAAACTCGAGAAATGTGAGCTCCATCAGACTCAAGTAACCGTCCTAGGTTATGTTATCTCCGTTGCAGGGTTCTCCATGGATCCTGACAAGTTATCTGCAGTTCTGTAGTGGCCTTGCCCAGTTGGTCTTCGGTCTATTCAACGTTTTTTGGGGTTCGCCAATTACTATAGAAAGTTTATTAAAAACTTTTCTTCCTTGGTCAAACCTATCACAGACATGACCCGTAAAGAGAATGATCCACTCCATTTGTCACCTACTGCCATTAAGGCCTTTGATAGTCTTAAGACTGCCTTTGCTGCCGCTCCAGTTCTGGCTCATCCTAACCCTGTCCTGCCTTTCGTTCTTGAGGTCGATGTGTCTGAGACTGGAGTAGGTGCCCTCTTGTCTCAACGTCCTACGCCTGACGGTTCCTTGTATCTGTGTGGTTTCTAAAAAATTGTCCCCAGCGGAGTGCAATTATGAAATTGGCGACAGGGAATTACTGGCCATAATTTTGGCACTTAAGGAATGGAGGCATCTTCTCGAGGGTACTAGCGTGCCAGTGCTCATTCTTACTGACCACAAGAATTTAACTTATCTATCTGAAGCAAATTGTTTGTTGCCCCGACAGGCCAGATGGGCGCTATTTTTTGTCTCGGTTTAATTATGTTGTCTCCTACTTGCCTGGTAGTAAGAATGTTAGGGCTGATGCCCTCTCTCGACAATTTTCGCCTCTGTCCAAGGAGGAGTCTGTACCTACTCCTGTTATACCTCCTGACCATATTTCTGCTACCATACGTACTAATTTGACTTCTCCCTTGGGGGAGGAGATTGTGGCTGCACAAACCAATGCACCTCCTGAGAAACCTAGTGGTAAGTGTTTTGTTCCTGAGAATCTTCGAACTAAACTTTTGCACACTTACCACTATCCTAAAGCCGGAGGTCACCCAGGCAAGAACCAAATGATTTGGTCTGTCACTCAAAAATTCTGCTGGCCAGGTCTTCGTTCTGATGTTGCTGCGTATGTTGCCTCCTGCTCAGTTTGTGCACAGAATAAGACTCCTTGACGTCTTCCTGTGGGTCTTCTTCAACCTATGGCTAATGGTGAGCGTCCTTGGACACATCTTTCCATGGACTTCATTGTCGAGCTCCCTGTTTCCAATGGCAATACTGTTATCCTTATGGTGGTTGATCGTTTTTCTAAAATGTCACATTGCATTGCCTTGATGAAGCTGCCTACCGCTCAGGAGCTTGCTTCAATTTTTGCCCGGGAGGTCTTCCGTTTACATGGGTTACCCAAGGAGATAGTGTCGGACCGGGGTAGCCAGTTTGTCTCCAGATTTTGGCGTTCCTTTTGTGCTCAAATGGGATCCAGCTTTCCTTCTCCTCGGCATGTCACCCTCAATCCAATGGGGCTGCGGAACGGTCTAATCAAGCTCTGGAACAGTTCCTTCATTGTTATGTCTCAGATCACCACAATAATTGGTCTGAACTGTTACCTTGGGCAGAGTTTGCTCGTAATAGTGCTATTAATGCTTCCTCCAAGTTATCCCCGTTCATGGCGAATTATGGGTTTCAACCATCCTTGTTGCCTGATTCATTCATGTCTCAGGGTATTCCTGCTTTGGAGGAGCATCTCCGGCAACTCCGTTCCACGTGGGTGCAGATTCAGGATTGCCTTCATCGTTCTATGCAGCGCTAAAAGTTCCAGGCTGATCGTAGGCATCTGCCCGCACCTTCCTACCAGGTTGGTGAGAGAGTTTGGCTGTCCTCCCGCAACTTGAACCTTCATGTGCCTTCCAATAAATTGGCTCCCCGTTATGTTGGTCCTTTTCGAATACTCCGATGGGTTAATCCTGTGGCCTATGCTCTTGACCTTCCTCCTGTTATGTGCATCTCCAATGTTTTTCATGTCTCCCTCTTGAAACCATTGGTTTGTAATCTGTTTACCACTGTGTTGCCTCGTCCCCATCCTATCTTTGTTGACAACCATGAGGAGTATGAGGTCAGCAGCATTATTGACTCTCGTATGTCCAGGCGCCGTGTACAGTATTTGGTTCACTGGAGGGGCTACGGTCTGGAGGCTTGGGTTCCCTCCTGTGATGTTCATGCTCCCGCCCTCCTCCGTGCCTTCCATGTCCGTTTCCCCAATAAGCCTTTTGTCCTCCTGTGGGGGAGGGGTTGTTGAGGGGAGGGTACTGTCAGGGGTTTTTCCCTGTTGTGTTTGCCATGTGCTGCTGGCAGCCATTTTACTCACCTCTCTTCCTGACTATGGTGCATTGTGGGAGATGCTGCTCATTTCTTGCACTTCCTTTTATGGCCAGACTGGTGTGCATCATCCATGTGAGACAGGATGCAGTCTCAGAATTGTGATGTCATCACTTATTATTTAAAGGGCCTCTGTTCAGTATGCTTTGCCTTTGCGTTGTCTCAGACCTGTTTGTAAGAGTTCCTGTGTATTACCTGGCTGCCTGACGTCCTTCCTGGTTCCTGATCCCTGGCTTGTTCCTGACTCTGCTGTTTTCCTTGTTCCTGATTCCGGCTCGTCTGACTATTCACTTTGGCTCCTGACTCGGCTCGTCTGACTACCAGCTCTGGTTTTGACTCCTGTCTTGTTATTTGACTTGTGGACTTTTTATTATTTTTTGCTATTAATAAAGGTGTGATTATTTTTGCACTTCTCGTCTCAGTCTGATTCCTGGCACCCTGACAGAAACTCACTAAAGCATTTCACGAAATTTAATTCATACCATAATCTTGGGTTATTACTCAAGGTAATACCCAGATATTTGATCTGTTGAGTTTCCTGAAAGGGGTGAGGGACTACTTGTATTGGCTTGTGTATCCATAATAGCTCGGATTTTTCGTAGTTGATTTTATAGCCGGAGAAAGAGCTAAATAAGTTACAGATCTGTAAAACCTGGGGGATAGAATCTGCTGTGTTACTCAAAAACAACAAGAGTTTGTCTGTTCTCCTATGTTAATACCTTTTAATTCCTGTCTCATATATATTGCAAGGGGTTTCAGGGATAGGTTGAACAGTAATGGAGACAATGGGCACCCTTGTCGCATACCTCTCTTCTGAAAGAAGCTATCTGAAAGGTCCCCATTCACTATGATTGCTGAGTGGGGAGCCCGATAGAGCTGCTTAACGAATTGTTTGAATGCTCCTGTTAATCCAAACCCTTTCAAAGATGAAAATAGGTGGTCTCAGCATCGACCGTAAGAATAGCTAGATCCGGCTTAGAGTGAGACCTTTTACCTGTGATTTTATTCCAAAAGAGATCTAATACCAGTTGTACCTTATGTAGATTCTTGACTGGGTTCCTACCTGTCATAAAACCCGTCTGGTCTGGATGTATAATATAATCTATCTAGACAGGGTTTCAGTCTGTTAATAATAATGGCGGTTAGGATCTTATAGTCCTGGTTCAGGAGGGGTATAGGCAGTTCTGGATCTTTGCCTTTTTTAAGAATCAGTGTTATATTGGATGCGGCAAAAAGTGATGACTGGGGTTTATTAAACTATTCATTAAATAGTGAGCATAAATTGGGGGGAAATATGATCAATTAATAATTTGTAAAATTCGGCTGGCAGAGAATCTGGCCCTGGGGATTTTCCCAATTTTAACTAACCATAACAAAGGTGTTCAAGCTTAAATCTGAAGGATACTTCTTCAGCATCAGATAAAGGAATTTTACTGTCCGAATCTGAGATGTCCCCTCAGAAACTACGGGCGAATCCTCCTCACCAGACTTAGGAAAGAGAGCCTGTGGAGCAGAAACCTTACTAGCTGAATCTTAAAATGTCCTCTTGTGTTTATCCTGAAGGAAAGGAAAAGCAGATAGAGCTGCAGACACCGCAGAAGATACCTGAGCTACAAATCTGCAGGCAAATACACTCCTCCATGAGATTGAAAGGAACCACAGGGCACTGCATGTGATGCCATAGAGGCTTGGGACGTTTAAGGAGAAAGCTGTGGCATTGCCTGAACAGCATCATCCTGGGAGACATGAGGCTCAGAGGGCAACACTTATCTGTACATTCAATAGCTTTGGCTAAACATGCTGCACAGATTTGCATAGACAAATTATTCTTTCTAAAAATTTGTCCTAAGAGACATGAGGCCCAAACAAAAAGGATATCTTTATTTTTCAAAAGATTTATACTAAATATGAGGATAATACAAACAAACAAAGCGAACTCTGGACAGTGAAAGTCCGTGAAAACAGACTCTAACAGCACTCGGAGTATGTGTGCATAAATGGATAATCACTTTAGGAACAAAAACCACACGGCTTATAAATACACCCCACTCGCTCTTTTAGCCTGGCTTACCGGACTCTTACAGCGGGCATCGATATCTCCATATACCTCTTTAGAAATGCTCTCGCTTCTTCACCGGTTAGGCTTAGCGTCCTCGTAGGGGAAAACACACGCCGCTCCTGGTCACGCCCAGTGACGTCCTCTACTTCTCTAATCCAATGATAGCGCAACTCCTGCTCACACCTCCCCCGACACTGAAAGCTGCGGTGAATGAACCGGCAACAGCATATGTTCAAACAGAGAGTTCACCACAGGTAGGATAACAAAAATCCAAACTTTATTTAGTCTTCAAGCAATACAACGCTTCATTTAAAAATCCACTTCTTATGGTAATGGCAGCAACAGCATGACTTTCATACAGCAAATGGTGTGGCACTAATGGCTTATGCGTTTCAGCCCGAAAGCCGTAGTCATAGCTATTTGTCTTGCTTGAAGACGAAATTAAATAATTCAGACCCGAGTACAAGAATTAGACTCAGGTAAATGAACCTTATATGAAGGTAACAAAGTGCAGACCCTTTAAATTATTATCGAGACACAAGCACAGAAAGACAGGGTTGTCTGCATCGGCAGTGACGTACCTGGAGGTTGATGTGTTTGTTTGCAGACCGCATTGGCGTCTCTAACACCTCGCTCTTTGTTGGCATCTATACAAAGTGGATTTCCATTTGGCTTAACACCTGCCATTCTGTGGATGCACGGACTGACCTGATAAAATCTTTGGGACCTTGAATTCCGGCACCACGAAGGAGGAATACCGCCTGAACGGTTGTATATGTTCTTTGATATAAGTGATTCAACTTTTACCCTCTTTCAATGGACACTATGTGTGTTTAAAAAGCCACACTCTGATTCTAAACATATGGATAACTTTGGGACTTCCTTTTGCAAATCAGTCCGATAATATTTTACAAATGAATGTATGATTTGCTGCTTTTTTACATTTACAGCTGCTGCTCAAATTTGTTAATTTACTACCTGCAACACGCACTATTGTATTCACTTAAGCTGTACAAGACACATTGAGACTCGTTTTGGGACTGTATACATAGATCCTGTTAGATTGTATTTCATGACACTAATACCATCTTTAGATGGGGGTGCCCGCTGAAATAGGAGTTGTATACTTTCCCTTAGTCTGTGTAGTCTTCTTTTGACCACATAGGTCTGGTGTACAATCAAATTACAAATTATATTATATATATTGTGCACAATATAAGTTTTTTTTTTTTTTTTTAAATATTTTTATTGAGGTGATAAAAACAGGCATACAACATGTATACATTAGTGCGTAAGTTACAGCATATAGCATTACAAGAACAATACGTTCGCACTGCATCTTACGGCACAGAAAAAGTATATTTAACAGATTTAGTTAACAGTATTACTACTCATTGCCTCAGTACCTTGCGAAACCTTCTAACATGACTCAATAGGTCACTTTTGGACCTCTAGTGCTAAAAAAAGAATATACATAATAGAAGGTAAACTGGAACAAGGAGACCTCTCTTGGGCCTCAACTAGTACACCTCGGGATTTTATAGTTTTCTGGGAAGGGGATTTTTATATGACTTAGTTTGAGCAAAACTAAAGTGATATATAATAAGGAGAGAAATGGTACACACTTACTTTTAGTGTATTATGTGAAGAATATATAGCTCTGTAAAGCACATGGTATGGGATATAACAATAGGGAAGCATAATAGGCTAGGCCTCATAACAATAATAGGCTGTTTAGACTCCAAATCCAATAGCAGAATTTTGAACACTAATACAGAGGGTAGACCGCGCTAGGGTAAAATATCGGGAAATAAGTAAGTTTACTCCTCAGCTTGGAGCCTATGAGAAGCAAGACTGTAATAATTTAGTGTGAGGATTATGAAAAGGAACATCTCAAAGTAGTTACCTTAGGATAGACTGCGTATAGGTCAACCTGCGAGCTAAACTACAGATAATGCAGGTTTAAAGGTATAAAAGTTTAAAGGTATATAGTGTGAATAAAACTGGTTAGAGTGATGGCGTGGCTAAGTGACTAAGGTAAAAAACTTCAGTTGAATGACTAAGGATGATTGCCACATATAATATATAACATTCATAAACCCCTTCACCCACACGTAAAAAAGATACAAGCAAGGACAGTTATTGTTAGTAGTTAACCTCCTTTTCGGTAATACATAAATAAGATATCTAAGCGAACAGTCCAATGCTATGGGGACAAAGTATTGTTGAGGTAAATCTATGGCATCTGACTAAGTGAAGCCGTACACTAAAGACACATTAAAGTGTGGGAGTAGAATGAGCTGTTTAAACTGTAGACATATAACTGATAAACTCTTTCAAGGTATCTGGGTAGACAAACATAAAGATATAATTATTGGTCTATATCATGAAGTGCCAGTTAAACACGTATCTAACACATGTTAGAGAGTCCGTGGAACTGCGAATTTTCTGGTACATTAGGAGCTGGGAAGAGCCTGCTGCGCATCTTCATGAGGCATGTAAGTATGTGAGAGACTAACCCACACCGAGTCTCCATGTTATGCCCCCAGGATCAAATAGCTGAAACAAATTGCCCTCCGGCTTGTTAAAAACTGAGGCTCCGCAACTCAAGTCCCCACTGTTCAGAGCGTGCCCATAATAAATCATCAGGGGCCTAATGTGGGGGTGCCAAAAGAGCTTGAAGATTGGCAACTTAGATGTCGGGATAGGATGCAGTTTGCCTAGGGAGCCTACACCATCGAGAGCGGCCATGCAGCTAACAGCCTCCAGGACAGTCCGAGCAAACACGGGCAACACTCCTGCACGGGGCTGTGGGAGGCGCTCCGGATAACAAACCACAGCCGACGACCCGATTCCATGCAGCACACCTCCAGCAGAGGCATAATAGGTTAGTGCAGCGCTCGCTCTCTCGTTCTGTGCTGAAATCCTCTGTGTGTGTGAGGGGGTTAAGAGGCTCCTGCTTGCTGTCTTAGAAGGGATCTCTTTGCTGTCTAGGCCCTCATTCCGGTCATCATTTTTCGTGGCAGTGCCATGTGCAATCCGGAGCTGTGCAGCAATTTTCCCCTCTAGTAGAGCATGTTGGTCCCAACTTATTTGTTCCCCAGTTTTAAAGACGGTGTCTGGCTCCTTACAAGAGTATGTCGGAGGCTTGGGCTTGCGGGCATTACTCCAATCCCGTGTCAGATGGTCAGTGATTGTTTTGAGTTGTGCATCCAGTAATCTGGCAAGAGTACCCGTAATTGATATATCTCCATCATCCATTGTGTATACACTTTCTCCCACAAAGTTAGAGCACTGGCCGTGTAACAATGGCACGGCAGGTGTGAGGACAAATGAGGCCTCAGCGATAAGGGAAGGCCTCAAAGAATAAAGTCCGGTACTGATGGCACGTTGGCCACACTGCAGTCCAAAATCCCTGTTTTTGGGTGAGAGTGCCCTCAGCCAAGCTTCTCCACCTATTTATATGTTCTATCACCAAGAGTTTAGTGAGATTTTAGATGAAATTGGTGAATAGCTCAGGAGCTGAAGCTCAGTGCAACCATCAAGATGGCCGCTGCATTTAATTGATTAAGGTATAGCTAGGCAGTCTACCGCTTTAGGATTGAATATATAGTGTAACTTTACAGACATAGATCCTCACGGATCACTATGATGGTCGGATTTTGCGCTCAGAGCGTTACCATCCTCTAGTGGAGGTGTTGTCTGTTCAGTGCTGTAACGTTTGGTAATTGAGTATGTTATGTTCATTTGCTTTGCAATAAAAAGTGATATTTAGTCTGTTTCAAAATGCAACTACCTCTGGTGTACTATTATTTAGTTCACTTGGTCTTGTATGGGTTGGAAGATTTCTCTGCCTGATGTGTGAGTGCAGGACTTGGAAAACACTACTTTCCATTACTAATGGTGAGACTGCTTTCATTAAGCATGATATATAAAAAGCTGTGCTGAAATCCCTGTCTCTTCTGGTAGTTATCCTATTTTTTGGTAACAACCCTGTCTTTCTGTGCTTGTGTCTCGATAATAATTTAAAGGGTCTGCACTTTGTTACCTTCATATAAGGTTCATTTACCTGAGTCTAATTCTTGTACTCGGGTCTGAATTATTTAATTGATAAATGCCCTGTATTTCTGTGCTTGTGCCTCGTTAAATTTTAACCATGCAGTACCGTAGACTTTTAGAGAGTCACCCCCAACTCCTATTAGAGAACCATCAAATTCTTTTATTTTAGGTTTGTGGGGTGTTAGCTCATTTAGCTGTGTGTAGTACCTGTGGGATAAAATAGTTGCCTGAGACCCAGTATTAATTAATTAATGATAAGGTTGGAAACTGAATCCTGCAGCTCAGCTAATACATAATATCTCCCTGCATTTTCTACCATTTCATACATAAAACTGGCATGGTTACACAGTTGTGGGCTTCGCCACTTGTTACCTGAATCTGCCGTGTTACCCGATGCAGAAGAAACTTCATTCTTACCACTCATGTCCTCTAAAATAGGGCTGATTGGGTTCTTGTGTACTGCATCTGTGGAAATAAGTCTAAGAGAATGCTGCAAAGGAAGAGATTTGTTAAAGCTTTCAGGCCGAGGTTGCTCGTCATCACAGCTAAATCATCCATTTCCGGTCTGTAGGGAGAGAATATGATTAGTATTATTATTGACATTTATAATTTCATTTGGTATATCTCTCCCCTCTCTTTCAGGCAATACTGCAGTATTTATGACTGTGCCTGTGGCCCACTGCTGGCCACTGGCTGTACCCCTAAAAAAGGATTGTTAGGCTGCTGGGCCATAAAAGCTTGACTCATATTGGTAAACAGTGTACATAGCTGACTAACTTGTGTGCTGAGTTGGCCCACTTGAATGGACAAGCTATCATTACCCATGGACCGATTTTTTGATGTCCCAGGGTATTGATTCCTAGATCCTTGGGATCCCTCAGAATCATAGCTATTTCTCCTATTTTGACGTGGTTGTCTTTGGGGTTCAACTTGTTCAGCATTAGTATTTTGGGGAGTACTATTTACTTGGGGTGTCTGGTTACCCTGAGAGTATTTTTGCCACTTATTGTATCTACCTTTGCGGGGATACCTTTTATCTTGTGGGTATTTTTCTCTTTGGGAATAATTATTTATCTGGGTATGCCCCCCATTTTGGGTATAGTCTCTCTGCGCCTCAGCCCGTGTTGGGGGAGGGGCAGAGTTAAAACTTTGTGGGGATGGCCTGTTTTCTTGGGCCACCTCCGCATAGGTTTTCTTTTTAGATTCCAAATTGAGGGGGCTAGGTGACACCCTAGTTTCTGCCACAATTTTGGTACTGGGTTTTGATTTGCTTTTAGCCCCCTGTTCACCAGACTGCTGAATAGAGTATATTTTTGTACTCTCTGTGATCAGCCAGTCTAATGAGCAGTGCTCATCAAAATCTCTAGCTAAATTAACTTTGATGTGCGCAGGCAATGCTTTGAAAAATAAATTCACAAATTCTGGGCATTCAAATATGGGATAATCTTCAGTCATACTGTACACATTTTTTCAGTACAGAAAGGAATTCTATAGGCCTTTGGTTTGCTTTACATTTTAAACCGTATACAGCTATTTTTGCTGCAGTTTTAGTGTGATATTGCCCCAATTCCAGGAATGAATATTCATATCCTTTAGTGAAGCAAATAATTTGTGATATTTACCTTCAAATACCCAGGGCAGAAAGTAAATTTTTGACTGCTCACTTTTAACAATCATTATAGATAAAGCATTTTGAAAGGTCTCTAAGTGGTCAATTATAGAATTGGTCCCTCTGTTGGAGAACTTAGGTACTGCATCCTTTAAGAAAGTAATTATTTTAGGGGTGCCATATACCTTATTAGACGTATTCCCTATTTTCCTTTTTATTATGGGGCGACCCCCTACGTACATTATTATTACGTGGGCTATTTGGGTATCTAGCTCCGCCCTCTGACTCACTATTAGAGCTTCCCTCCCCCTCATCAGCCGAGTTATAGCAGCTCCCTGAATTTATATCATGAGGTGACTTGACTCAACAGGGGTCCTTAGTCTACATTCTTCCCTAAATTTCTGCATTTCATCCCTGATGCATTCTCTAAGAGAGTTCGAATTATCTGCATTATTCTCACTGCTAAGAGAGGGGTTTTCATTTTGGCGATATGACCTTTTTAAATCAATTAATTCTCTCTGGCTTTGTGTGAGCTGTTTATTTAATTCTTGTATTTTTGTTAGTAAATTTAAGTTATGTTTTTCTAAGGTGGCAATGTCTTGGCCAAATTCATCAATTTTATTTTTGGCTATATTTAAATTCTCTTTGCATTTGCGTGAAGAGCGAATACTATTTTCTAGCCCCTGTATTTGCAATTCCTTCTCTATGAGGTAGAGCGACATTTAGTCAATAATGCATATTACAAGGGGCCAAGATTTTAGTATTATTTTGTCGCATTTTTTGAGAATTTTGCATTGATTAATTTTTAATAATTCTTGGAATAATTCACTTTTTTCTTTCCTCCTTTCATCATCAATAGCAATATTTTTAACCTTAATTTGAAGCATATCCATATAGTCATTTAATTCACCCGCAATATTAAACCTCTCTTTAATGTGGCCTATAATGTCCATCTTAAGAATATTGCCTCGAGTAAAGGGTATTGTCGGGGAACAAATTTCAACGCTATGTACAGAATTAAGTGATTCACTTCTGGTTACAGACATTATTATATTGGCAAAGTATTTAGTTAAATTAAAACGCTAATACAATTTTGGCCAATAAGAGAAAAAAAATGTATATCTTCAAAAATATTGATATTAATCTTGAAATCTGAAAATCAATATTTCAATTTTTTTTTTAAAAATTATATTTTCAAAAATATTAATATTAATCTTGAAATATGAAAATTAATATTTCAATTTAAAAAAAAATATTTTCAAAAATATTAATCTTGAAAAAAGGAAAATAAATATTTAAATACATTTTTTTTATATATTTTTTCCAATAATAACTTCTATTTACTACAAATACATCATATCAATATAATAAATAATATCTCAGCAGTGCCTCCAAATGTCGTCAGTATATGGCTGGGTTATAACACAATATATTTAATAATTATTCTTTAAAATAAAACCCCAATAAAATGCATATACGAAACAATAAAATTAATGTAAATTCCTAAGTTTTTTTTATTAGTTAATATTTATAGACACAGCAGTCTCACCATTAGTAATGGAAACCAGATAAACTATTATAATATGCTATGCAAAGATCATAAAAGTTGCCTTATTCACAATAGTCTCTCAAATCGGAGTTGCATTTAAAATACCACAATAAGATACCAGAATCTGAGCCACTAACATACAAGCAGTACAATCAGCTATATAGCCACAATTTATTTTATATAATTCCAATTTAAAACATCAGAAATTGTATATATTATTTGTGCTAACAACCAAACTCCTATGCCAATTTATCTAAGCTGAAATAAATTCTTAGTTAATTACAATTACGACCAATTCTAATATATATATATATATATATATATATATATATATATATATATATAAATATATATATATTTGCAAAGATAAATTACTTAGCACTAAGGATTAGTTTTAAAATACACAGGCTATGAAATACAAGGTTAAAATACAATGTATTCCTTTAAGTCTGCTAACTACATCATCCGCAAATCCTGCTCTCCTGCAGGGGCTGGCTTTTTCTTTGTGAAGAAAAAGGGTGGCGATTTAAGACCATGCATCAATTATAGGGGTCTAAATCGTCTTAAAGGGACATTAAACACTTTGAGATGGTAATATAAAATGATAAATTGTATATATAAAACAACTCTGCAATATACTTTAATTATATATTTTGTCCTCTTTGCCCGTAATTCCATTCTGAAATTGTGAGCTTTTCAGTTCCTGTTAGAAATGGAAGTGCAGAACACGGTTAAATACAGCAGAACCATTGGCTGCACACTCTAGGGACTTATTTATAACGGTCTCTAATTGGCCACAGCAGAGAAGGTAACACAAGTTACAACATGGCAGCTCCCAGTGTTTTATAGACACTAAAACTTTACACTTATTTTGTCACTTTTTAAACAACTAATGAAACTTTAAAAAATACATCTACATGTTACTCATGGACTAATCTTTTCTTTGAATGCATCATTCTATCTAGCATGTATTTAGTGTTTAATGTCCCTTTAACATTAAGAATGCTTACCCTATTCCGCTCATTACAGAACTCTTTGACCGCCTCAAGGGAGCTAAACTTGATTTGAGAGAAGCGTACAATCTCGTTAGGATTAAGGAGGGCCACGAATGGAAAACAGCATTTAACACCAGGAGCGGGCATTATGGATATCTTGTTATGCCCTTTGGCCTATGTAATGCTCCTGCTGTTTTTCAGGAATTTATTAATGATGTCCTACAAGATATGTTGCAACAGTGTGTTGTGGTGTACTTAGACGACATCCTCATCCACTCATCCACACTTGAGGCTCATCGTTCTGATGTCACACGGGTACTTCAGAGACTACGTGCGAATGGCCTGTTTTGTAAACTCGAGAAATGTGAATTCCATCAGACTCAAGTAACCTTCCTAGGTTATTTAATCTCCGTTGCAGGGTTCTCCATGGATCCTGACAAGTTGTCTGCAGTGGCCTCGCCCAGTCGCTCTATTCAACGTTTTATGGGCTTCCCCAATTACTATAGAGAGTTTATTAAAAACTTTTCTTCCTTGGTCAAACCTATCACAGACATGACCCGTAAAGAGAATGATCCACTCCATTGGTCACCTACTGCCATTAAGGCCTTTGATAGTCTTAAGACTGCCTTTGCTGCTGCTCCAGTACTGGCTCATCCTAACCCTGTCCTGACTTTCGTTCTTGAGGTCGATGCATTTGAGACTGGAGTAGGTGCCCTCTTGTCTCAACGTCCTACGCTTGACGGTTCCTTGCATCCGTGCGATTTCTTCTCTAAGAAATTGTCTCCAGCGGAGTGCAATTATGAAATTGGCGACAGGGAATTACTGGCCATAATTTTGGCACTCAAGGAATGGAGGCATCTTCTCGAGGGTACTAGCGTACCAGTGCTCATTCTTACTGACCACAAGAATTTAACTTATCTATCCGAAGCAAAACGTTTATCACTCGACAGGCCAGATGGGCGCTATTTTTGTCTCGGTTTATTTATGTAGTCTCCTACCTGCCTGGTAGTAAGAATGTTAGGGCTGATGCGCTCTCTCGACAATTTTCGCCTCTGTCCAAGGAGGAGTCTGTACCTACTCCAGTTATACCTCCTGATCATATTTTGGCTACCATACGTACTAATTTGACTTCTCCCTTGGGGAGGAGATCCTGGCTGCACAAACCAATGCACCTCCCGAGAAACCTAGTGGTAAGTGCTTTGTTCCTGAGAATCTTCGAACTAAACTTTTGCAGACTTACCACTATCCGAAAGCCGCAGGTCACCCAGACAAGAACCAAATGATTTGGTCTGTCACTCTAAAATTCTGGTGGCCAGGTCTTCATTCTGATGTTGCTGCGTATGTTGCATCCTGCACAGTTTGTGCCCAGAATAAGACTTCTCAACGTCTTCCTGTGGGTCTTCTTTAACCTATTGCTAATGGTGAGCATCCTTGGACACACCTTTCCATGGACTTCATTGTCAAGCTCCCTGTTTCCAATGGCAATACTGTTATCCTAATGGTGGTTGACTGTTTTTCTAAAATGTCACATTGTATTCCCTTAAAGAAGCTGCCTACCACTCAGGAGCTTGCTTCAATTTTTGCCGGGAGGTCTTCCGTTTACATGGGTTACCCAAGGAGATAGTCTCGGACCGGGTAGCCAGTTTGTGCTCAAATGGGGATCCAGCTTTCCTTCTCCTCGGCATATCACCCTCAATCCAATGGGGCTGCGGAACGGTCTAATCAAGCTCTGGATCAGTTCCACCATTGCTATGTCTCAGATCACCACAATAATTGGTCTGAACTGTTACCTTGGGCAGAGTTCGCTCGTAATAGTGCTATTAATGCTTCCTCCCAGTTATCCCCGTTCATGGCGAATTATGGGTTTCAACCATCCTTGTTGTCAGATTCATTCATGTCTCAGGGTATTCCGGCTTTGGAGGAGCATCTCCGACAACTGCGTTCCGTGTGGGTGCAGATTCAGGTTTGCCTTCATCGTTCTATGCAGCGCCAAAAGTTCCAGGCTGATCATTGGCATCTGCCCGCACCTTCCTACCAGGTTGGTGAGAGGGTTTGGCTGTCCTCTTGAAACTTGAACCTTCGTGTGCCTTCCAATAAACTGGCTCCTTTTTATGTTGGTCCTTTTCGAATACTCTGACGGGTCAATCGTGTGGCTTATGCTCTTGACCTTCCTCCTGCAATGCACATCTCCAATGTTTTTCATGTTTCCCTCTTGAAACCATTGGTTTCTAATCGGTTTACCACTGTGTTGCCTCGTCTCCGTCCTATCTCTGTTAACAACCATTTAGAATATGAGGTCAGCAGCATTATTGACTATCGTATGTCCAGGCGCCGCATACAGTATTTGGTTCACTGGAGGGGCTACGGTCCTGAGGAGCGTTCATGGGTTCCCTCATCTGATGTTCATGCTCCCGCCCTCCTCCGTGCCTTCCATGTCCGTTTCCCCAATAAGCCTTTTGTCCTCCCACGGGGGAGGGTACTGTCAGGGTTTTTTCCCTGTTTTGTTTGCCATGTGCTGCTGGCAGCCATTTTGCTTACCTTTTCTTGCTGAATCTGGTGCAGAGTATGTGATGCTGCTCATTTCCTGCATGCCCTCTTATGGCCAGACTGTTGTACATCATCCGTGCGAGACAGGTTGCAGAATTGTGATGTCATCACTTATTATTTAAAGGGCCTCTGTTCAGTATGCTTTGCCCTTGCGTTGTCTCAGACCTGTTTGTGAGTTCCTGTGTATTACCTGGCTGTCTGACGTCCCTCCTGGTTCCTGACTCGGCTGACTACTCGCTTTGGCTCCTGACTCGGCTCGTCTGACTACCAGCTCTGGCTTTGACTCCTGGCTTGTTATTTGACTTGTGGACTTTTTATTATTTTTTGTTATTAATAAAGGTGCGATTATTTTTGCACTTCTCGTCTCAGTCTGATTCCTGGCACCCTGACAAAGATATATGGATAACAAGTGCTCTCTAGAAACCAATGAGAAAATATATACACATGGATTGCTATATAAGTAAGGAATAAAATAGAAAGAATTGCACTATTATGACATGATGTGCATAATTTTCGTGTACCTAACTTCAAACTTTGATTTGGGAACTAATGATGTATGACAGTTAAGATTCTGTCCTTAAGGGTTAAATCAGTCTATTGAAAAGAGGTACATTTATAATGGATTATATTAGTTTCGCTAGTATATATAGCCTCCTCTAAGATAGAATATTAATTTAATTGTTGGAATAGTATACATTTTCTAAAGAGTTTTTTAAGTGAACTGTGATACATGTAACCACTGTTGTTGCTATGTTTCCCTTGACTACGCTGGTGTATATAAACTTTGAACCGGTAGTGGCTGACTATGGTCTATGACTACGGCAAACTTGTGGAGCCGAAATGCGTCAGACCTGTTTTCCACTACCTGATGCTTTTTATATTTGAATAAAAATTAAATGAGCAAAGTGCCGCTGCTGCAAGCCCTCCAATAATATCTAAGAGGGATTGATTAAAGTACACAAAAACATGTCTCATAAAAGAGCCACCAATACAAATAAAGTCTATCAGTCTCTAAGTCACATTGCCCAGTGCCTGCACCCTGTCATAAATATCCTATATAAAGGATATATCATGTCTCAATTTTATTAAAGTTGCAGCTCACTGTTATTAAGTGCACAGTCTCCATACCTAGAAGACAAAAAGGGAACTTACCTGCAATCTAGCCATCCTGCAGGAGGACAGCTTACAAGGCCTTACAGAGACCTGTAGAAAAAGAAAGAACAGAGTAAACCTACTCTGGCTTTCTATGTTAGGGCAGCAATATGTTAGGAAACAGAGCATGGCCCACCTCACAACTTCCTAACTGCTTTAAAGCCACCACTACTCTACTGAAGAGATTAACATGGACTAAAGCTGGACCCAAAAATCTTGCTTGAAGTGAAAGAAATCCAATTTTCTTCAGACACCAAAACTTAACCTCCTCCATTGATGAAGGCAAAGAGAATGACTGGGTATTATCGGTAGGGGAGTGATACTTAACAGCTTTGCTGTGGTGCTCTTTGCCTCCTCCTACTGGCCAGGAGTGATATTCCCACTAGTAATTGATGACGTTGTGGACTCTTCATATCTTAGGAAAGAAATAACACAAAAACTCCTAGAACATTTTAAAGTCACTATCTTCGACCCCCCAGCTATCTTCCCTTAAGTGGCCACTCATACCCTAAAAAAGTTTTAAAATCAGTGCAATCTCAACTCTCCCAGTTCCCTCTTCATGACATCTGGAGATTCATGAATCTCACAGAGAAACTACACATTTTATTCATACCCACACAGTTCAAAGTCAAGGATTGATATCCTCATGACGGATTCATTAGGCCTCTCCCTAATTGAAAAAGTGGACATTCTCCCACAGACCTAGTCGAATCACTCCAGTCTCATGTTTCTTCTATTGGCCCTGCACTCCAATGACACCATGACAATTTAAACCTAATTAACTTGGGAAAGACTCTTGCTGAATATTTCAGCAACAACACAATACATTACCATACTCCCTCAACCATATGGGAAACCCACAAATGCGGTATGAGAGGCGCATTCCTTCAATTGAAGAGCTCAAGAACAAAAAAAAAAAAACTAGACAATTTTTGAACTCTCTACTCTCACAAATTGCTTATTGGGAAAAACAACATAAAAAAGACCCTTCTTCAAATTTAATCACCACCTCCCTGACAAAAGCCAGAGAAACACTTAAAGGGACATTAAACACCTGATGAAAATTGCTGAAACCTACTTTTTCTTATTAATAAAAATAAAGTAATCACTGCTGCCTATTTTATCTGTTCCTATTAGCCCAAACTTTTGAAGGAGATTGTTTTGAAGTAGTGTTGAGGCAGTGCTTGATTTCCTATGTAAGCTGCCATATTGTAGCGTGCGTTACAAGGGCATAGTAGTCACATGGTCATGATGCAGTCATGTGATACACAAACCATATTGTCTATACATACACAGTACTTAGAGGAAGGAATCATTCATCAATGCAGTGTCTGAAAAACATAATTTATGTAAGAACTTAGAGAGTTGATGCTGAGAAGCGTGCGGCGTGTCTGGCAACAACCGCGGAGCCGGCTAGGGGACCGGAAATGACGCCGGTCTAACTGATTTCAAGTTCAACTCACCTGGAAAACGGAGTGCCGTAGCAGTGGCGAAACCAAGCCACTAATAGAGATCCAAAGTACAAGAAGAGAGCAGGCACTGCAACGAGGGTTTCTTTTTGATAAAAAAATATCCTTTATTGAACAAACAAATTTAAAAAGATTTAAACCAGCTACAAACGCTGGAAGACACGCTGTGAGAGACAAATGGCAGGAGTGTATGGAAGACACTATTAGCAGTCTGACTAGTATCGCATCCCTCTTGGACGCTTATTCATAGACTAATTTGTGATGAGAGGAATGCTGCTTAAGAAGGGGAACTTTGAATTCAATTGGCTGTTTGCTAAGGATAATTTAATCAGCAGCAGCCATCTGTTTGTTAACCCTTAGTAAGAAGACATTTCTCTTGATACATCACAAAGTACAAAGTTAAAAACAAAGTTAATGAACCTCATTATATTTAAATTTACAATTGTATACATTGTTGCAAACATAAAAATGGTTACATAATATTGGTAGGGGAAACAAAATCCCAAACAAGAATAGGGAAATGTTGAAAGAAAAAATAATAATAACAATAGATAAGAAAATAAGTAAGTGAAAACTGAATGAATAAATGAATAAGACGGTTGATGACAAATATGTCTTTGGAATACAATTAGCCCCATCTAGACCATGATAGAGGACATTGGATGTGAATAATAAGCTATATAAAATATACTTAGAAGCATACATACAAAAAAGCATATATACAAAAAAGCATATGTACGTTACAGAAAATCAATGATGATAAACTAAAAAAATGAAATCAATTGTCAATGAAGTAATTGATGTCACATTCACGGTTCATCCCTAGTGGAGACCGAGTTTTAAGTTTCAACATCCAAAACAGTTCCTTTTTTTCTAAAATTTTAAATTTATTGCCCCCTCTAATAGATGTGGTTGCAATGTCTATGATGTTAATGCTCATATTAGCTACATTTGTCATATGATAGCTATTAAAATGATTGGCCACTGCTGAGTCCTTATTGTAATTTTTAACGTCTCTGGTGTGTTCATTAAATCTTTTACGAGCCTCTCTAGACGTTTGACCTGTATATTGTATTTGACAAATGTTGCAAGTGATGAGATAAACCACAAAAGTGGTACAACAATTAGCATAAAGCTCCATGGTATATTCATTTCCTGTACTGTGACTATGGAACTTGTCACCTACATTAATATGTGTACACATTAGGCAATTACGTCTTCCACATTTGTAGTTGCCTTTATATTGCAACCAATTTTGTTGATTTAAACCAGTTTTCATGACCAAACTTGGTGATATAGCTTGACCTAGGGTTTTACTTTTTTTGGGAACATATTTAATATTCTTTATATGTGGTTTAAGTGTATCATCTCCTAAGAGGACATGGGAGTGTTTTTTCATGATATTAACAATTTCATTATACTGTTTTGAATAAGCCGTGGTAAACACTACTGCATCTTTGAAGTTAGATTTCTCTTTCTTACTCAAATTGGATTTATTGTAAGCACTATTATGAGTGCTTATGCTTTTTCGACACTTTTCAAGGGATTTGTTGTTATAACCCCTACATACTAATCTGTCTTTTAGTTCCAGGGACTGAGATTCATATATTACATCAGATTTCGTATTTCTACAGATCCTTATAAATTGTCCCCTAGGTATTGCCTTAATGACATGTGTAGGGTGTTGTGAAGTCGCATGTAAAATAGTGTTACCAGCTGTCTCTTTGCGATATGTGCTGGTAACAATTGTATTGTCTATGATTTGTAGTGTCAAATCTAAATAGTTAACCTTATTGTTGTTAAATATCCCAGTAAATTTGAGATTGAATGCATTTCCATTTATGTAATCAATAAATGTGTTGAAATCTACCTCATTGAGCGGCTTTTTTGCAATGACCAACAGGTCATCTATGTAGCGTACATATATAAGGATATTTTCTAACCAAGGGTTGTGTATACAATAGATATGTGACAACTCCCACCATGAGACATACAAATTTGCAAATGTGGGGGCAAATTTAGCCCCCATGGCAGTGCCACATATCTGATTGTAGAATACCCCATCAAACCAAAAGTAATTGTGAGATAAAAGGAATCGCAGTATATCTCCTACATATTGAATGGTTAGATCTGTTAAATTCATTTCTCTATTTAGAAAAAATAACACAGCCTGTACCCCTAATTCTTTAGGGATACAGGTATACAAAGAGCATACATCAATGACTGCCCATGTATACTCTGCCTTCCATTGCACAGTGTCCAGTATATCAATGAGCTGGGCACTATCCCTCAAATAGGATAGCTGTTTTTTGGCTATAGGTTGTAAAACCTCATCCAACCATGCCCCCAAAGGTTCAAATAAGGACCCCACCCCAGAGACAATAGGTCTACCTGGAGGGGAGAGGGGGTCCTTATGAACCTTGGGGACATGGTAAAAAATTGGAGTAAGAGGATGATCTGGAATTAAGTTCAAAAGATCCCCCTCTTTGAAGATACCCAGAGTGATTCCTTCTTTAACTAGATTTTCCAATTTCTTCTTGTAAGAAAAAATGGGATTTCCTGGAAGGCGTTTATACACTTCAGTGTCATTCAATTGCTTATACGCCTCAGTAAAATAAGCCTCTTTGTCTTGAATGACAATGCTGCCTCCCTTGTCCGCATTTTTAATAACAATATTAGAATTGTCCTGTAGAGATTTTAATGCTCTCTTTTCTCTATAAAACAGATTATGGGAGGCAGCATTGTCATTTTTCTTCATTTCCAATTCAAAAATGTCATCCTGAACCATTTTATGATATGCGTTGATAATGGCACCTCTATATTGTTTGGGATAGAAGTCAGACCTTGTCCTCTTTGGGCGCACCAATTTATTTAATGAAATGTGCTCATTGTCACCACTATACAAATCAGTCAGGGTGGTAAGAGCTTGGGCGTCTTCAAAGGGCAAGGTGAGACCCTCCACTGCACATGTTGTACTATTTACATCAGAGATGTTATTTTCTACATTAATATCTTGAGAATTTGTTAATGCAAAGTATCTTTTAAGAGCCAATTTTCGAATAAATTTATTAATATCCAAAAGAGTATTGAAACAGGAGAAATCGCCTGAGGGGGCAAAACCCAATCCTTTAGTTAAAATTTGCAATTCCTCCTCTTTCAAAACATATCTGGATAAATTAATAACACTGATGTTTTGATTTTCAACATTGGTACATGGTGCTAGATTTTCTGCATTGTCTACATGGGAAATCATTGTCCTTTCTTTGAATTCTTTTTTCTCCCTTTTGGTTCTCCATCTCCTTCGTTTTCTCTTTTCTGGGTGTTCCCTGATCGTGTCTTCAATTGGACCACTGGTTCCGGATTTCGTGTTTCTTCCAACTCCACTGCTTCCTGTAAAAAATCACAGGAAGAAGAAGGGGAAATAGAGGGAGAAACAGAGGGAGAGATAGAAGAAGAAAGTATAGAAGAACAATTTGAAGAATAAGAGGTGCCTGAAAAACAGGCTTCAGAATCAGTGGTTTCTTCTTCAGGAGGATTAAATGCCACTTTTCTCCTTTCCACTTTTTTCAGAATGGACTTTGGTTCATTTTTGTCAGGCTCCTGTGTTATGGGTTGTTGTTTCAATTTGTTGATTTTATTTCTTCTATTTTTATTTTTATTAGCTCGTTGTTGTCTGCGTAATGTGGCCCAATTATATACTCTTTGCTGTTCGTAATCTTCTTTGTCCCTTTGGAACTTGGCTCCTTTTCTTTCCGCCTGTTCCTTATCATGTTTGGCAATTAGTTCTATCATCTTTTTATTTAGCTGACTGAACTCATTGTAAGTTTGATAAGGTGCTAATTCATCTTTTTGAGTGATGATTGTTGCTCCTATTTGATTACGTTTTTTATTTTTCACTCTGATCAATATATCTAACAGTGTGAACGAGCATTTGTTTAGGGCCTCATTCCAATCCTCCATATCTTCTGGATCGTCAAATTGAAAGGAGGGGTATTTCTTTATACGCAATCCTCTTGGTATTCTATTATTATCAACATATTTTTTGAATGCTATGACATCCCACATAAGTCTAAGGTCAGTGATGAGTGATTGCTCCAAAGTCCTAAATAATTTCTTAATTTCCACGTTTTCTGTATGTAAATCCTCTATTGAGAAAATGGTGTCAAAGTATTCCTGTCTATTGTTTATATCAAAAAAATCTTCATGTTTGGAAGTTCCTCCCATATGTATGATGTTTGTAATCGGAGGTTCATTAGTGTCAGAGTCAACTCCTGCCATTATATGTAATTGTCAAAGTGTATGTCTCTTTAAGCGTGTGCTGCACAGTGTGCAGTGTAAAAGAAAACACCTCTTACGTTTTTCTAAGGTGAGTCAGAGAAGCCGTTAGATTAAATCAAATTGTGATACGCTGCAGTGTATAAACAGTAAAATGTTCACATTTGTCACTTTTCTTTTTTATTCGATTTGTATTTGAAAATATTGCTCTATGACCAAAATTAGTACAGTCTTTACCAAAAGATCCCTTTTTTTCCTACAGAGACAACAATTCTCAATGTGGTATGTTGTAAATCCGGGTATTGGTATTATGACAAATATCAATAATGACAATACAATGTATCGCTGTAACGCTGTATTTAACACTGCAGAAAAAACTTGAAGTACTCACAGAACTCCTATGTCCACGGGGCATAGACGCCAAGGTTTGGTTTCCATATCAGAGAGTTGATGCTGAGAAGCGTGCGGCGTGTCTGGCAACAACCGCGGAGCCGGGCCGGCTAGGGGACCGGAAATGACGCCGGTCTAACTGATTTCAAGTTCAACTCACCTGGAAAACGGAGTGCCGTAGCAGTGGCGAAACCAAGCCACTAATAGAGATCCAAAGTACAAGAAGAGAGCAGGCACTGCAACGAGGGTTTCTTTCTGATAAAAAAATATCCTTTATTGAACAAACAAATTTAAAAAGATTTAAACCAGCTACAAACGCTGGAAGACACGCTGTGAGAGACAAATGGCAGGAGTGTATGGAAGACACTATTAGCAGTCTGACTAGTATCGCATCCCTCTTGGACGCTTATTCATAGACTAATTTGTGATGAGAGGAATGCTGCTTAAGAAGGGGAACTTTGAATTCAATTGGCTGTTTGCTTCAGGATGACATTTTTGAATTGGAAATGAAGAAAAATGACAATGCTGCCTCCCATAATCTGTCTTATAGAGAAAAGAGAGCATTAAAATCTCTACAGGACAATTCTAATATTGTCATTAAAAATGCGGACAAGGGAGGCAGCATTGTCATTCAAGACAAAGAGGCTTATTTTACTGAGGCGTATAAGCAATTGAATGACACTGAAGTGTATAAACGCCTTCCAGGAAATCCCATTTTTTCTTACAAGAAGAAATTGGAAAATCTAGTTAAAGAAGGAATCACTCTGGGTATCTTCAAAGAGGGGGATCTTTTGAACTTAATTCCAGATCATCCTCTTACTCCAATTTTTTACCATGTCCCCAAGGTTCATAAGGACCCCCTCTCCCCTCCAGGTAGACCTATTGTCTCTGGGGTGGGGTCCTTATTTGAACCTTTGGGGGCATGGTTGGATGAGGTTTTACAACCTATAGCCAAAAAACAGCTATCCTATTTGAGGGATAGTGCCCAGCTCATTGATATACTGGACACTGTGCAATGGAAGGCAGAGTATACATGGGCAGTCATTGATGTATGCTCTTTGTATACCTGTATCCCTCAAGAATTAGGGGTACAGGCTGTGTTATTTTTTCTAAATAGAGAAATGAATTTAACAGATCTAACCATTCAATATGTAGGAGATATACTGCGATTCCTTTTATCTCACAATTACTTTTGGTTTGATGGGGTATTCTACAATCAGATATGTGGCACTGCCATGGGGGCTAAATTTGCCCCCACATTTGCAAATTTGTATGTCTCATGGTGGGAGTTGTCACATATCTATTGTATACACAACCCTTGGTTAGAAAATATCCTTATATATGTACGCTACATAGATGACCTGTTGGTCATTGCAAAAAAGCCGCTCAATGAGGTAGATTTCAACACATTTATTGATTACATAAATGGAAATGCATTCAATCTCAAATTTACTGGGATATTTAACAACAATAAGGTTAACTATTTAGATTTGACACTACAAATCATAGACAATACAATTGTTACCAGCACATATCGCAAAGAGACAGCTGGTAACACTATTTTACATGCGACTTCACAACACCCTACACATGTCATTAAGGCAATACCTAGGGGACAATTTATAAGGATCCGTAGAAATACGAAATCTGATGTAATATATGAATCTCAGTCCCTGGAACTAAAAGACAGATTAGTATGTAGGGGTTATAACAACAAATCCCTTGAAAAGTGTCGAAAAAGCATAAGCACTCATAATAGTGCTTACAATAAATCCAATTTGAGTAAGAAAGAGAAATCTAACTTCAAAGATGCAGTAGTGTTTACCACGGCTTATTCAAAACAGTATAATGAAATTGTTAATATCATGAAAAAACACTCCCATGTCCTCTTAGGAGACGATACACTTAAACCACATATAAAGAATATTAAATATGTTCCCCAAAAAAGTAAAACCCTAGGTCAAGCTATATCACCAAGTTTGGTCATGAAAACTGGTTTAAATCAACAAAATTGGTTGCAACATAAAGGCAACTACAAATGTGGAAGACGTAATTGCCTAATGTGTACACATATTAATGTAGGTGACAAGTTCCATAGTCACAGTACAGGAAATGAATATACCATGGAGCTTTATGCTAATTGTTGTACCACTTTTGTGGTTTATCTCATCACTTGCAACATTTGTCAAATACAATATACAGGTCAAACGTCTAGAGAGGCTCGTAAAAGATTTAATGAACACACCAGAGACGTTAAAAATTACAATAAGGACTCAGCAGTGGCCAATCATTTTAATAGCTATCATATGACAAATGTAGCTAATATGAGCATTAACATCATAGACATTGCAACCACATCTATTAGAGGGGGCAATAAATTTAAAATTTTAGAAAAAAAGGAACTGTTTTGGATGTTGAAACTTAAAACTCGGTCTCCACTAGGGATGAACCGTGAATGTGACATCAATTACTTCATTGACAATTGATTTCATTTTTTTAGTTTATCATCATTGATTTTCTGTAACGTACATATGCTTTTTTGTATATATGCCTTTTTGTATGTATGCTTCTAAGTATATTTTATATAGCTTATTATTCACATCCAATGTCCTCTATCATGGTCTAGATGGGGCTAATTGTATTCCAAAGACATATTTGTCATCAACCGTCTTATTCATTTATTCATTCAGTTTTCACTTACTTATTTTCTTATCTATTGTTATTATTATTTTTTCTTTCAACATTTCCCTATTCTTGTTTGGGATTTTGTTTCCCCTACCAATATTATGTAACCATTTTTATGTTTGCAACAATGTATACAATTGTAAATTTAAATATAATGAGGTTCATTAACTTTGTTTTTAACTTTGTACTTTGTGATGTATCAAGAGAAATGTCTTCTTACTAAGGGTTAACAAACAGATGGCTGCTGCTGATTAAATTATCCTTAGCAAACAGCCAATTGAATTCAAAGTTCCCCTTCTTAAGCAGCATTCCTCTCATCACAAATTAGTCTATGAATAAGCGTCCAAGAGGGATGCGAAACTAGTCAGACTGCTAATAGTGTCTTCCATACACTCCTGCCATTTGTCTCTCACAGCGTGTCTTCCAGCGTTTGTAGCTGGTTTAAATCTTTTTAAATTTGTTTGTTCAATAAAGGATATTTTTTTATCAAAAAGAAACCCTCGTTGCAGTGCCTGCTCTCTTTATGTAAGAACTTACCTGATAAATTAATTTCTTTCATATTAGCAAGAGTCCATGAGCTAGTGACGTATGGGATATACATTCCTACCAGGAGGGGCAAAGTTTCCCAAACCTCAAAATGCCTATAAATACACCCCTCACCACACCCACAATTCAGTTTAACGAATAGCCAAGAAGTGGGGTGATAAGAAAGGAGCGAAAGCATCAAAAATAAGGAATTGGAATAATTGTGCTTTATACAAAAAAATCATAACCACCACAAAAAGGGTGGGTCTCATGGACTCTTGCTAATATGAAAGAAATGAATTTATCAGGTCAGTTCTTACATAAATTATGTTTTCTTTCATGTAATTAGCAAAAGTCCATGAGCTAGTGACGTATGGCATAGCAGATACCCAAGATGTGGAACTTCCACGCAAGAGTCACTAGAGAGGGAGGGATAAAATAAAGACAGCCAATTCCGCTGAAAAAATAATCCACAACCCAAATCAAAAGTTTTAATCTAAATAATGAAAAAAACTAAAATCATAAGAATCAAACTGAAACAGCTGCCTGAAGTACTTTTCTACCAAAAACTGCTTCAGAAGAAGAGAAAACATCAAAATGGTAGAATTTAGTAAAAGTATGCAAAGAAGACCAAGTTGCTACTTTGCAAATCTGATCAACAGAAGCTTCATTCCTAAAAGCCCAGGAAGTAGAAACTGACCTAGTAGAATGAGCCGTAATCCTTTGAGGCGGGGACTTACCCGACTCCACATAAGCATGATGAATCAAAGACTTTAACCAAGACGCCAAAGAAATGGCAGAAGCTTTCTGACCTTTCCTGGAACCAGAAAAGATAACAAATAGACTAGAAGTCTTTCTAAAAATTTTAGTAGCTTCAACATAATATTTCAAAGCTCTTACTACATCCAAAGAATGTAAAGATCTCTCCTTTGAATTCTTAGGATCAGGGCACAATGAAGGGACAACAATTTCTCTACTAATGTTGTTAGAATTCACAACCTTAGGTAAAAATTGAAATGAAGTCCGCAACACCGCCTTATCCTGATGAAAAATCAGAAAATGAGATTCACAAGAAAGAGCAGATAACTCAGAAACTCTTCTAGCAGAAGAGATGGCCAAAAGGAACAAAACTTTCCAAGAAAGTAATTTAATATCCAGAGAATGCATAGGTTCAAACGGAGGAGCCTGTAAAGCCCTCAGAACCAAATTAAGACTCCAAGGAGGAGAGATTGACTTAATGACAGGCTTGATACGAACCAAAGCCTGTACAAAACAATGAATATCAGGAAGATTATTAGCAATCTTTCTGTGAAAAAGAACAGAAAGAGCAGAGATTTGTCCTTTCAAAGAACTTGCAGATAAACCTTTATCCAAACCATCCTGAAGAAACTGTAAAATTCTAGGAATTCTAAAAGAATGCCAGGAGATCTTATGAGAAGAACACCAAGAAATGTAAGTCAGACTCGATAATAAATCTTACTAGACACAGATTTACGAGCCTGTAACATAGTATTAATTACTGAGTCAGAGAAACCTCTATGACTAAGAATCAAGCGTTCAATTTCCATACCTTCAAATTTAATGATTTGAGATCCTGATGGAAAAATGGGCCTTGAGATAGAAGGTCTGGTCTTAACGGAAGTGTCCAAGGTTGGCAACTGGCCATCCGAATGAGATCCGCATACCAAAACCTGTGAGGCTATGCTGGAGCCACCAGCAGTACAAACGAACGTTCCATTAGAATTTTGGAAATCACTCTTGGAAGAAGAACTAGAGGCGGAAAGATATAGGCAGGATGATAATTCCAAGGAAGCGACAACGCGTCCACTGCTTCCGCCTGAGGATCCCTGGATCTGGACAGATACCTGGGAAGTTTCTTGTTTAGATGAGAGGCCATCAGATCTATTTCTGGAAGTCCCCAGATTTGAACAATCTGAAGAAATACCTCTGGGTGAAGAGACCATTCGCCCGGATGTAACGTCTGGCGACTGAGATAATCCGCTTCCCAATTGTCTACACCTGGGATGTGAACGGCAGAAATTAGACAGGAGCTGGATTCCGCCCATACAAGTATCCAAGATACTTCTTTCATAGCTTGAGGACTGTGAGACCCACCTTGATGATTGACATACGCCACGGTTGTGACATTGTCCATCTGAAAACAAATAAATGATTCTCTCTTCAGAAGAGGCCAGAACTGGAGAGCTCTGAAAATCGCACGGAGTTCCAAAATGTTGATTGGTAATCTCGCCTCCTGAGATTCCCAAACCCCTTGCGCTGTCAGAGATCCCCATACAGCTCCCCAACCTGAAAGACTCGCATCTGTTGAGATCACAGTCCAGGTTGGACGAACAAAAGAGGCCCCTTGAATTAAACGATGGTGATCCAACACCAGATTTAAGGATATTATTTGTGATATCCTTGTATAATCCCTGCACCACTGGTTCAGCATTCAAAGCTGAAGAGGTCTCATGTGAAAACGAGCAAAGGGGATCGCGTCCGATGCAGCAGTCATGAGACCTAGAATTTCCATGCAAAAAGCTACCGAAGGGAATGACTGAGACTGAAGGTTTCGACAAGCTGAAACCAACTTCAGATGTCTCTTTTCTGTTAGAGACAAAGTCATGGACACTGAATCTATTTGAAAGCCCAAAAAGGTTACCTTTGTCTGAGGAATCAAAGAACTCTTTGGTAAATTAATCCTCCAACCATGTTTTTGAAGAAACAACACAAGTTGATTCGTATGAGATTCTGCAGAATGTAAAGACTGAGCAAGTACCAAGATATCGTCCAAATAAGGAATACCGCAATACCCTGTTCTCTGATTACAGAGAGAAGGGCACCGAGAACCTTTGAAAAGATCCTTGGAGCTGTTGCTAGGCCAAACGGAAGGGCAACAAACTGGTAATGCTTGTCTAGAAAAGAGAATCTCAGAAACTGATAGTGATCTGGATGAATTGGAATATGAAGATATGCATCCTGTAAATCTATTGTGGACATATAATGCCCTTGCTGAACAAAAGGCAGAATAGTCCTATAGTCACCATTTTGAATGTTGGTATTCTCACATAACGATTCAATATTTTTAGATCCAGAACTGGTCTGAAGGAATTCTCCTTATTTGGTACAATGAATAGATTTGAGTAAAACCCCAGACCCCGTTCCAGAACTGGAACTGGCACAATTACCCCAGCCAACTCTAGATCTGAAACACATTTCAGAAATGCCTGAGCTTTTACTGGGTTTACTGGAATGCGAGAGAGAAAAAAATCTTCTCACAGGAGGTCTTATCTTGAAACCTATTCCAAGATTTAAGCCATAAAGCTCTTCTAGCTAAAATAGCTAAAGACATATACCTGACATCAATTCTAATGATATCAAAAATGGCATCACAAACAAAGTTATTAGCATGTTGAAGAAGTTTAACAATGCTATAAGCATTATGATCTGACACTTGTTGCGCTAAAGCCTCCAACCAGAAAGTGGAAGCTGCAGCAACATCAGCCTAAGAAATAGCAGGTCTAAGAAGATTACCTGAACATAAATAAGCTCTCCTTAGAAAGGATTCAATCTTCCTGTCTAAAGGATCCTTAAAGGAAGTACTATCCGCCGTAGGAATAGTAGTACGTTTAGCAAGAGTAGAAATAGCCCCATCAACTTTAGGGATTTTATCCCAAAATTCTAATCTATCAGATGGCACAGGGTACAATTTCTTAATCCTTTGAGAAGGAGTAAATGAAGTACCCAGACTATTCCATTCCCTAGAAATTACTTCTGAAATAGCATCAGGAACTGGAAAAACTTCAGGAATAACTACATGAGGTTTGAAAACCGAATTTAAACGCTTAGTAGATCTAGTATCAAGAGGACTAGACTCCTCCATATCTAATGCAATTAACACTTCTTTAAGTAAAGAACGAATAAACTCCATCTTAAATAAATATGAAGATTTATCAGTGTCAATATCTGAGGCAGAATCTTCTGAACCAGATAGATCCTCATCAGAAACAGATAAGTCAGAATGATGACGGTCACTTAAAAATTCATCTGAAATATGAGAAGTTTTAAAAGACCTTTTACGCTTACTGGAAGGAGAAATAACAGACAGAGCCTTCCTAATAGATTTAGAAACAAATTCTTTTACATTAACAGGGACATCCTGAACATTAGATGTTGAAGGAACAACAACAGGTAATGGATTATTACTAATGGAAACACAATCTGCATTAGAAAGTTTATCATGACAGTTATCACAAACAACAGCCGGAGGAACAGTTACCAAAAGTTTACAACAGATGCACTTAACTTTGGTAGAACCAGCATCAGGCAGCATCTTTCCAGAAGTAGATTCTGATCCAGGGTCATGTTGAGACATCTTGCAATATGTAATAGAAAAAACAACATATAAAGCAAAATTATCAAATTCCTTAAATGACAGTTTCAGGAATGGGAAAAAATGCCAAATGAACAAGCCTCTAGCAACCAGAAGCAATGAAAAATGAGACTGAAATAATGACGCCCACATTTTTTGGCGCCAAAAATGACGCCCACATTATTGGCGCCAAGTACAACGCCCATATTTTTTGGCGCCAAGTATGACGCCACATCCTGTGACGCCGAATAAAACGACGCCCACAATTTTGGCGCAAAAAAACGTCTGAACGTCAAAAATGACGCAACCATGCACAAACTTCCGGCGTCAATTAGGGCGCCGGAAATGACAAAATTTTTGCGCCAAAAAAGTTAGCGCCAAGAATGACGCAATAAATTGAAGCATTTTCAGCCCCCGCGAGCCTAACAGCCCACAGGGAAAAAAAGTAAATTGAAAAAAATTCTTTTAAGGTAAGAAAAAAATATTCCATATGCATTATCCCAAATAATGAAACTGACTGTCTGAAAATAAGGAATACTGATTATCCTGAATCATGGCAAATATGTTTAAACACATAATTTACATATAAAGTGCCCAACCATAGCTTAGAGTGTCATAATAAAATAAGACTTACTTACCCTAAGACACTCATCTACATATAGTAGACAGCCAAACCAGTACTGAAACGAGAATCAGTAGAGGTAATGGTATATAAGAGTATATCGTCGATCTGAAAAGGGAGGTAAGAGATGAATCTCTACGACCGATAACAGAGAACCTATAAATTGATCCCGTAGAAGAAGACCATTGAATTCAAATAGGCAATACTCTCTTCACATCCCTCTGACATTCACTGCACTCAGAGGAAAACCGGGCTCCTGCCTGCTGCGAAGCGCATATCAACGTAGAATCTGGCACAAACTTACTTCACCACCTCCATGGGAGGCAAAGTTTGTAAAACTGAATTGTGGGTGTGGTGAGGGGTGTATTTATAGGCATTTTGAGGTTTGGGAAACTTTGCCCCTCCTGGTAGGAATGTATATCCCATACGTCACTAGCTCATGGACTCTTGCTAATTACATGAAAGAAACAGTTATTTCTCAGTGAGGGTATAAATATAATTTCCCAGTTAAATGTATATAAAATATGTTACGCAGCAAGATTGAAATAAAATGCTTATAACTACGGTGCTTATGTTTTTAACTCCCCCCCAGTTTTTTTTTTGAGAGTGTCAATAATCTCAGAGAAACCTCTCTTAGCTAAGACTAAGCGTTCAATCGCCACGCAGTCAGCTTCAGAGAATCTAGATTTTGATGAACAAAAGGACCCTGTTCCAGCAAATCCATGCGACAAGGTAACCTCCATGGAGCAGATGAGGACATCCCCACCCTGCATCTCCAGGCTCTAACATTCAACAATGCTCTCACTGAGAGGCTGACAAGACTACTTAAAACTCCAAAGACACAAAGTGAGAAAACCTAATACCCAACAAGAATTAAACAACGTCCCATCTCAAGTGTACTGCACAAACAGGAGCAATGTAAGCAAACAGTCTCAGGTTGTGGACAGATGTCGAAATAAAGTTCAGGCAATGAGGTAGTGGTGCGTAATACAGGAATATGCAGATATATATATATAGAATGATACAGTCTCACCTCTGTTTTTTGTTTTTAGGTTCACACAGTATTCCGCTGTTTTTCCCTTTACGGTCACAGAATTACCGCTGGGTTTCTGCACACTCGCACCCACCAGGGGGGGCGTGTACAGTGCTGTATCAGATGTAATCCACAAAACGTTCCGTAAGTCTTTACACTCACTTGCCGCTTGCCGAGTGTTCAGCCGATTCACTCCTTCTGAGGATCAGAGGCCTACCGCCCACCAGGGGGCGTGTCCCGGACTCTACCGGACAATCCTCCAATCCGAGTGCTCGACTGATTTTCGTCACACCCGTTGTCCACCAATCCAGGGACTGCAGTCTGGAACCATAGGAATCCTCCGTTCAGGTAGACGGAACTTTAGCACCGAACCGGCTTTTCACATGTGTGATAATGGGATATCCCAGCTGCCGCTTGTCCAATACAGACCAAAACAGTTCTGGTGGTTGCTCCCAGAAAAGCAGAGAAGTGGACGAGGCAGGGAACTAATGCTCTCCAGGCTAAAGTATAAAGTCCATCAAAGAAAACAAGTGAGAGCGCTAGTATAAAAATAAAATATAACCTTTATTGGTATATATAAAATAAAGTAGGACAACACAGTGTCAAAAGAGCAAAGATGGGGCACCTCTGGCTGGCAGGCTTACGCGTTTCGGCATAGCCGTAATCATAGCATACTGAAGCCAGCCACAGGTGTTCCTTATGTACATAAGTAAGAACAACCTCATTGGCTAAAAACATATTGAAAAACAACACGCCCTGAGTTTATTTTAACCCCATACATACTGGTTGTGAACTAAAGATAACAGAGCAACAAGAGGTCATGAAACCATTTCTTGTACATATATTTTTCTGGTATTAACAAATAAATGAAATAAATACCAAGTTTAAATACTATTATCTACAATGTATTTGTTTCACCTGAATATTCTTTAACAAAGCCATAATGATACAAATTATGAATTAAAGGTCAAACAAATGGCAAAGAGTTATTTAATTTCCAAATACTTATTTTTCTGGATTTGTGGTTGTGTACCACACATGAGAGTAAGGGCCACTTATTCAGGCTTCTAAGAACCTAATACACAACTATGCGTTCATGTATACCGCTTGATTGTTTAGACCCACTCTCTGTGATTAAAAAACAAAAACAGAGTAGGTTGAAAAATTACCTCTATGCATTGATGTTTGAAATATACATATAGAGACACAATCTCCTATTTTCTTGATCCGTAGGATGACATATTTTTAAAAATTCTACAAAAGCCTATATTCTAAGAGATGGAATAGTTAGTAGTTATATCTCTAGAATGAAACTGTAATATGTACATATATACAAATAAGTGTAGTGTTTAAGATGATTGTTTATTTCACGTAATTGTATCGTTTTTTTATCGCCGTTTTATCGACGATCTGATTCTCATATGGCACGGTGACTATAATGTCCTGAAAACATTCATTGAAGGGCTTAATGTCAATGACATAGGCCTTAAATTTACGAGTGAGATTCAACAGACTCAGATTAACTATCTGGATGTAGTCTTAAGTGGTAGCCCTCAGGGCTCAGTAAAAACATGTCTGTACAGAAAACCAATCTCTGGCAACTCTTTGTTGCATGCCAAGAGCTGCCACCCCAAGCATGTGCCATATGGCATAGCGAAAGGCCAACTTATGAGGGCAAAACGTAATTGCTCTGACACCAGAGAAGGTGAGATACAGATGATGGAAGTTAAAAAACGCCTCCTACAGAGAGGCTATCCAAAAAAGGTGGTTAATAGGGCCCAGAGGGAAGTTAAGAATCTGAACAGACAAGATCTTTTAAAAGACAAAGATCGGAAAACTAAGGACACCATGAAAGGCGTAACCTTCATGACAGACTACAGCGACCAGTATGAAGCGGTCTGTAATATTGTAAAACATCACTTTAATATGCTGGTGGCAGATGACAGACTAATACAATGCGTAAAAGAAGGACTTAGATGTTCCTATAGACGTAACAAAACTATAGGAAATATCTTGTCTCCAACTGTCCTACCGAAATCCATTTCACAAGGAAGTGCTTGGTTAACTAGCAAAGGGTCCTACAAATGTGGTAGCTCTAGATGTGGGGCATGTGAATATCTGACTGTGTCAGAACACTTTTGCTCCACTGTGACTGGTATCTCCTATGAAATAAATTTCTGCCTAAATTGTACATCTACCTTCGTGATCTATTGCGTTACCTGCACTAGATGTGGAAAACAATACATTGGGCTCACTACAAGGGACATCAGAAGTAGGATTAGAAAGCACCTGTCCACCATTAGAGTGGGCAAGGCTACTACTCCTATAGTACATCACTTCGCCCAAATCCACGGACAAGATCTGACTTGTTTTTCTTGGCAGCCTATTGATATGGTACCTAGACCGAGAAGAGGGGGTGATCGTGAAGTAGCACTCTCTAAAAGAGAGATGCTGTGGATTTTTAAGATGGAAACCAGAGTCCCAAAAGGATTGAACTCTGAGTTTGATCTTATAAATTACTGGGAATAGAAATGAATGTTTCATTCCATGCTATGTCTATACAATTATATTCCTAAAGATTATTCTCACTGCTACTCATATTAAATAAACAATCATCTTAAACACTACACTTATTTGTATATATGTACATATTACAGTTTCATTCTAGAGATATAACTACTAACTATTCCATCTCTTAGAATATAGGCTTTTGTAGAATTTTTAAAAATATGTCATCCTACGGATCAAGAAAATAGGAGATTGTGTCTCTATATGTATATTTCAAACATCAATGCATAGAGGTAATTTTTCAACCTACTCTGTTTTTGTTTTTTAATCACAGAGAGTGAGTCTAAACAATCAAGCGGTATACATGAACGCATAGTTGTGTATTAGGTTCTTAGAAGCCTGAATAAGTGGCCCTTACTCTCATGTGTGGTACACAACCACAAATCCAGAAAAATAAGTATTTGGAAATTAAATAACTCTTTGCCATTTGTTTGACCTTTAATTCATAATTTGTATCATTATGGCTTTGTTAAAGAATATTCAGGTGAAACAAATAAATTGTAGATAATAGTATTTAAACTTGGTATTTATTTCATTTATTTGTTAATACCAGAAAAATATATGTACAAGAAATGGTTTCATGACCTCTTGTTGCTCTGTTATCTTTAGTTCACAACCAGTATGTATGGGGTTAAAATAAACTCAGGGCGTGTTGTTTTTCAATATGTTTTTAGCCAATGAGGTTGTTCTTACTTATGTACATAAGGAACACCTGTGGCTGGCTTCAGTA
Organism: Bombina bombina; assembly: GCF_027579735.1. NCBI lineage: Eukaryota > Metazoa > Chordata > Amphibia > Anura > Bombinatoridae > Bombina > Bombina bombina. The sequence goes on along the minus strand of NC_069500.1, from coordinate 147,188,094 downwards.
TGCTATGATTACGGCTATGCCGAAACGCGTAAGCCTGCCAGCCAGAGGTGCCCCATCTTTGCTCTTTTGACACTGTGTTGTCCTACTTTATTTTATATATACCAATAAAGGTTATATTTTATTTTTATACTAGCGCTCTCACTTGTTTTCTTTGGTGGACTTTATACTTAAAACTCCAGTCCCATTTCGAAGGGCAGATACCCTTCATAAGAAACTACTCCGTATCTTCTGACACTTCTCTGCCAACCTCCTGTGACGAAAGGCAAAAAATGACTGGGATATGAGGGAAGTAGTGGGAGTATTTGAGCCTTTGGCTGGGGTGTCTGCCTCCTCCTGGTGGCCAGGTTCAGTATTTCCCAACAGTAAGGAATGATGCCGTGGACTCTCCTCATATTAAGAAGGAAAAACCTCTTAATGAAACAATTGGTAGTATATGGTGTTAATTATATTAATTTTAGGTTTTCTGCCCCAGGGTGTAAGTAAGAAAAACACAATTATCAGGTAATTGTAAATGAGCATACAACTGAAAAAAGATTGCTCTCTCCTAGGTTTTTAGGTTAAAGTGTTACTGCTTTAAAAGGATATAAAAAATGATAGTATATTGCAACTTTTAATTTAAAAATTACTACTCCTCCTTATACAACCTTGACAATAACCCCAATCAAGACACTACCCACGAAAGCTACTTACATCATGAACGCCTCATAGAGAACTACTATTCTAATCTCACCCTTTCCTCAGAAGACTCAAACTCTTAAGTCTCCAATCTCTTCAGAGGAGATCCTCAGGGTCATCAAGAGCATGCCTGGGGGAAAAGCCAGGGGCCAGACCGAATGAGTATTAAGTATTACAAAACCTTCGCCACATTATTAATACCCCACCACTCCACACTATTTAATACACTCTTAGACAATAATGGCTTTCCGACAAACATGTTGGAAGCCCATATCACAGTTCTGCCCAAGTCAGGCAAACCACCAGACAGCCCTGAAAATTTTCGCCCAATCTCTTTACTAAATACTGACATCAAAATATTTGCACAAATCCTTGCAAATAGGATAAACAAATTCCTCCCCACACTCATAAATCTAGACCAGGTGGGATTCATACCTGGAAGAGAAGCTAGGGACAACACCTTAAAGATTATGCAGCTCATATCCCACGGGCAATATACACAGACCCCCATGGCACTCATCTCTACAGACATGGAAAAGGCCTTCAATAGAGTGAGTTCGCCATTTCTACAGATCTACATGATCCCACATGAATTTTAGCAATACATTTATCAATCTCATATTTACTCTATACACTACCCCATCCGCAAAGGTCAAGGTCAAACTTTTACTCTCAGACAAATTCTATATAACTAACGGCACAAGACATTTAAGCTCAACTTAAGGAAATCAGAAATATTAAACATATTAACACCACATGACATTCGTGCAAGTCATTTCAAAATGCCCTCTACACCATCAAATAAATAAAATACTTGGGGTCTACCTTTCCCAAGACCCCCAGGTACTATTTGAATCTAATTTTAAATCACTAAAAAACACAATAGTTGGAGACCTCTCCAACTGGAAAGCATATCTATATCATGGCTTGGAAGAATAAGTGTAGTTAAGATTAATATTCTCCCAAGGATGCTTTATTTGCTCCAGACACTACATATAGCACTCCCTCATAAATTCATCCACAAATTACAGAACCATTTGGAGAGTTATATCTGGAATGGCATCAGACCACAAATTAACAAACATACCATATACTTACCAAAAGAACGAGGAGGACTGGGAGATTTGCCACCTTCCTACATAGATTGCTAGATTGGAGCTCCAACAATGGAGATAAATTATGGGTTGAAGTTGACAAAGCTATTCTCAATAGGGACAACTTGGGTACCATTGCGTGGTTGCCCAAAAAACATAGGCCTACATGTATTCCCAACTACCCCCTTTTGAAGGAATTTTTCTTAGTGTGGGATTACATCAATAATGTATCCAGCAATATTTTCAACCAAAGTGTCCCCTCTAACTCCCTATAGAAATACTATTCACAAAACTGAGCAACACCATACCACCCAATATAAACAAGAAGACCTTCCAATATCTCCTACAAGGTCACAATCTAAAATCCTACAAAGAGATTACTTCTCTGGATCCCGGGCTTCTCCCGAATTGGCTTGCCTATGCACAGATAAAACACTTCATAGAATTTAACACAGCTAAACACCAAATAACTAGACAACTGACCGACTTTGAGGCTGTGCATATTACCCCACACACCAACACACTCCTTATCTATTCTTTACAAATTACTACTGATACCAAACACAAACTCCCTCCCAGGATACACTAGTGCTTGACACAGCGAACTTAACAGAAATTTCTACACAAGACTAGAAGGGAATCTTTAGAACTACTAAAATGTCATTCATATCGTCTAGAAATCAAGAGATGAACTACAAATTTTTAACAAGGTGGTATCTTACGCCACACAGACTACACATAATTTACCCCAAAACTACAGGCAGATGTTGGCGGGGATGTGGGGAACAAGGCACCACCAACCACATCTGGTGGAGTTGCACAGCAAACCATAAATTCTGGGATGAAGACAGCTTCCATGAACAGAATCCTTGAATCCATAATACCTAACAGACCTGAGACGTTGTTGTTCTTAGGCATCCCCAAACTAAAACCTAGAGCTAAACATACACTATTGATCCTCATGCTCAACTAACATTTCTAATCCCCAGATACTGGTAATCAGCCAAGATTCCCACCATAGGGTAGTGGTCGAACCACGTTGATCTGCTCTTACAAATGGAAAAATTCCATTACATTCCAATTGGCAAGCCATCGTTTGACAAACTAAAAGAAAAAGTGTAAACACTGTATTTAACATTATACAGAGGAATTTCAAATCACATATAGTAACAAGGAGAATATTATGCAAAAGGTTCTAACTCTAATTATCATATTTATTTGAGTCAGCTGAGTATGATTTGTGTATACATGGTGAATATTTCACAAGAGAATTTTATTTTTGAATGCAGCTAACATGTTTAAAATACATTTTCCTAAGCAGCATTTACTAAGGCCTCTGTCCCTTTGTTAGATATAAGGTATATCCTACTTATATCTCTCCCCTGACCTCGGCCGCAGGCCAAGAGGGAGAAGTTGGTGTTATAGCGGTTTACAGGCTAATGTGATGACGTCAAATCCCAAAATGTGTTGGCTTTATCTAAAGTATCCCATCAGGGCCCGCACTTATCGCCAATATGAACATCTAGGTTAAAAGGATAGCATTAGTGTATTGACAGTGCCTGCAATATTAATATCAATAATGGGATAACAATGATAGCTGCGTGATGTATTGCTTTAGTGAAAAAAAATTGTGAAAATTAGCAGTGTAACCCGGCTGTTAGGATTGAAGTTTACCGCTAGACACACAAATATTCTCATCTGAAAATAAAAACAAAGCTATGCTAAATATCACTAACAACAGAGTACAAACAAGTGACTCAAAAACATTGCTATATTTTCTATGATATATAAATATGGTGTTTTTGATTAAGAGAAGGAAAGAGCCTGCATAAAAATCCTTGATTCCATCACACAGATGGTAACTTATGCATAGTGTGTACACTAATGTCCTCCTTTAGTGTTCCTCCAGGAGAATTTACGGGATGTATCTTGGTATGCGAATGGTAAGGGATCTGTAGCTGGTGCTTATTTATATCGATATTCATCTGGTCTAGAGCTGCAGATGGGGAATCTATCCAGCCTTTGTTTCCGTTCTTTCAAGGGTATTCATCTGGTCTAGAGATGCAGATGGGGAATCTATCCGGCCTTTGTTTCCGTTCTTTTGCGGGGTCCCCCCCGGTTCCCTTCCATGTGTTATTTGTGCCAGGTATCTCTTCCCCTTCGCTGAGGTTTGTTCCATGCATCATTTTGTGCTTTAGCGTTGCACTTAGCAACCCGTTTCCCTTCAATGCAGTCGATAGGGCTTTACTCAATGACTCCGGAGGTGCCATGCTATTATGTATTTCATGCTCCACATTTGTAGCGGTCGTAAGACATACAGGCTGTTTTTTGGTAACTCAAGAGTAGGGCGATTGATTCCGTTGTGTTGGTAGGAGTTGTGGTACTCAAGACCCTTTTTGAGTAGCAGTTTAACAAAAAGTCCATCGGAGCACGATCGATTATATTTTGAAAAAAGCACCTTAACTTTTTGCCAGTGCGCATCGAATTTGCATCTTAGGCCCATGTCCTCTGCAGACACCATTTTAGCTGTGTTATACTGTTGGTCTGTTTTACTTCTCCACAATTCTTGGGCAATCCTCTCTGCCTGTGAACGTTGCTGGTGGTGTTTGTTGATCCGTGTGGCCAGTTAGTTTGGGCAGGTCACCTCGGTGTACAGAGGAGGGTGGTGCCGCCTATTGTGTGCCACCGCACTAGGCCCTTGTAGTCCGATTTCAAGCTCCGGTATTAAGAATACAGCAGTGGATTAGATGGGTATATTAACACCCTATATTGTGATATTGTGTTATGTTAAATAGATGAAGTTGCTGTTAGACCACTCCTGTAACCGGCGGGTTATGAGAGAATCAGCCGGAGCTCTGAAAATAGCGAGCTCTACGGTTCACTGCTCAGACATGCCCCCGTCCTTGTCCTTTTATTTGCATTGCTACTGTCATTTGATTTAAATCTATGTTTGCACTGGCTCTCTTCGAGATACAATACTGTTAGTATGCTCTCTTTGTTTGAATTGTTACAATGACTGAACTCAAATCCATAGTAACTTTCACAATGAAGGAGACAATCTTGGAGGCTCCCAGCGCTCTTTCTTGTATACATACTGAATCGATAATTTCGGAACGGTGTAAAAGCCGGAACGGAACGGAACAGGACGGAACAGGCCTTTTATGAAGGAAATTGATTTAAAATATAATGGGATGTATTAGAGACTCTTGAGAACAATTTTAGGAACAAGAATATTTGTGATATAATAATTAATTAACCCTTTAACTACCAAAATAGTGTCCGGAACCAAACATAACAGCCCGGAACAGCACCTTCCCAGAAAACCAAATACACCAAATTCACAAGTCACATGTGACTAAATGTAATAAGTGTAATCAGCCACAAACCATCCACAGAAACCACGTTCCAATACCCGTTCCGGCCTGTTAAACGCTTTTTCGTGAAAAGTGATGGAACGGCACCTTACCAGCAAACCAGATACACCAAATTCCCCAATTACACATAACTAAATGTTATAAGTGTAATCAGCCACAAACCATCCACAGAAACCACGTTCCAATACTCGTTCCGGCCTGTTAAACGCTTTTTCGTGAAAAGTGACGGAACGGCACCTTACCAGCAAACCAGATACACCAAATTCACCAATTACACATAACTAAATGTTATAAGTGTAATCAGCCACAAACCATCCACAGAAACCACGTTCCAATACCCGTTCCGGCCTGTTAAACGCTTTTTCGTGAAAAGTGACGGAACGGCACCTTACCAGCAAACCAGATACACCAAATTCACCAGTTACACATAACTAAATGTTATAAGTGTAATCAGCCACAAACCACCCACAGAAACCACATTATGATATCTGTTCCGGCCTATAATACACTTTTTTATAAACAGTGACGGAACGGCACCTTTCCAGCAAAATATACAGGCCAAATTCACCAGCCACACATAACTAGATGTGATAAGTGTAATCAACCACAAACCATCCACAGAAACCACGTTCCAATACCCGTTCCGGCCTGTAAAATGCTTTTTCATGAAAAGTGACGGAACGGCACCTTACCAGCAAACCAGATACACCAAATTCACCAGTCACACATGAGTAAATGTTATAAGTGTAATCAGCCACAAACCATCCACAGAAACCACATTATGATATCTGTTCCGGCCTTTAATACACTTTATTATAAAAAGTGATGGAACGGCACCTACCCAGCAAAATATACAGACCAAATTCACCAGCCACACATAACTAGATGTGGTAAGTGTAATCAACCACAAACCATCCATAGAAACCACGTTCCAATACCTGTTCCGGCCTGTAAAATGCTTTTTCATGAAAAGTGACGGAACGGCACCTTACCAGCAAACAAGATACACCAAATTCACCTGTTACACATAACTAAATGTTATAAGTGTAATCAGCCACAAACCATCCACAGAAACCACATTATGATATCTGTTCCGGCCTTTAATACACTTTTTTATAAAAAGCGACGGAACAGCACCTTCCCAGCAAAATATACAGACCAAATTCACCAGCCACACATAACTAGATGTTGGAACGTGGTTTCTGTGGATGGTTTGTGGTTGATTACACCTATCACATCTAGTTATGTGTGGCTGGTGAATTTGGTCTGTATATTTTGCTGGGAAGGTGCCGTTCCGTCACTTTTTATAAAAAAGTATATTGAAGGCCGGAACAGATATCATAATGTGGTTTCTGTGGATGGTTTGTGGCTGATTACACTTATCACATCTAGTTATGTGTGGCTGGTGAATTTGGTCTGTATATTTTGCTGGGAAGGTGCCGTTCCGTCACTTTTTATAAAAAAGTGTATTAAAGGCCGGAACAGATATCATAATGTGGTTTCTGTGGATGGTTTGTGGCTGATTACACTTATAACATTTAGTCATGTGTGACTGGTGGTTTTGGTGTATCTGGTTTGCTGGTAAGGTGCCGTTCCGTCACTTTTCATGAAAAAGCGTTTTACAAGCCAGAACGGGTATTGGAACGTGGTTTCTGTGGATGGTTTGTGGTTGATTACACTTATCACATCTAGTTATTTGTGGCTGTTGAATTTGGTCTGTATATTTTGCTGGGAAGGTGCCGTTTCGTCACTTTTTATAAAAAAAAAGTGTATTAAAGGCTGGAACAGATATCATAATGTGGTTTCTGTGGATGGTTTGTGGCTGATTACACTTATAACATTTAGTTATGTGTGACTGGTGAATTTGGTGTATCTGGTTTGCTGGTAAAGTGTGTTCCGTCATTTTTCATGAAAAAGCATTTTACAGGCCGGAACGGGTATTGGAACATGGTTTCTGTGGATGGTTTGTGGTTGATTACACTTATCACATCTAGTTATGTGTGGCTAGTGAATTTGGTCTGTATATTTTGCTGGGAAGGTGCCGTTCCGTCACTTTTTATAAAAAAATAGTGTATTAAAGGCCGGAACAGATATCATAATGTGGTTTCTGTGGATGGTTTGTGGCTGATTACACTTATAACATTTAGTCATGTGTGACTGGTGAATTTGGTGTATCTGGTTTGCTGGTAAGGTGCTGTTCCGTCACTTTTCATGAAAAAGCATTTTACAGGCCGGAACGGGTATTGGAACGTGGTTTCTGTGGATGGTTTGTGGTTGATTACACTTATCACATCTAGTCATGTGTGGCTGGTGAATTTGGTCTGTATATTTTGCTGGGAAGGTGCCGTTCCGTCACTTTTCATGAAAAAGCATTTTACAGGCCGGAACGGGTATTGGAACGTGGTTTCTGTGGATGGTTTGTGGTTGATTACACTTATCACATCTAGTTATGTGTGGCTGGTGAATTTGGCCTGTATATTTTGCTGGAAATGTGCCGTTCCGTCACTGTTTATAAAAAAGTGTATTATAGGCCGGAACAGATATCATAATGTGGTTTCTATATAGAAAAAAAGATAAAAGAAGGCGCCAACATAGTGCGGTTACCAATGAGATGGGACACGCTTAGTAAATGTACCAAATACTCACAGGATAAAAGACACTTGAGAAGTGTCACAGGTGCCTCCTGGACTCTCAGAGTTGTCCAGCTAACTCCCACTCCACTGTGGTGGCGAGGTTCCGCTTATCTCTGCCGATTTTGATGGCTCCGCTGGTGGTTCTGACTCCCAGCCAATGTTCCAAAAGGACTCTCTTGCGGTTTCCCCAAATCCAGTTATCCAGTTAAGAACCGTGTTCTCCGGTAGGAGGTATTACAGCAAGGAAAAAAGTAGTTTGTATAGTGGTAACAAACTACAATATTGGCAATAAAGATTTCAAGAAAAGAAAGTTCGTGGCTGCAGTTATAAAATCATAAAAGACTTTATTTACACAACGTTTCTCGGTCTGTACGTGACCGTTTCCTCAGGTGCATAAGTGTATAGTAAAACACATAAAAACCACGAACTTATAACAATAGTACAGCGTCTCCAAGTGCATACTGCGCATGTACGTGGGTGTGTCCCCATACTGAGAGTTCCATTGGCGTTAACTAACCAATGAGGTGCTTGTAGTCACACACCTCCATAATTTCGAGTGTAATGGGGAATTACTCAGTGTGGTTTTAACAGATAGCCCACACATTTTAAAAGCCGCAACGGGCTATGATAATCGATAAATCAAATGATTAGGTACAGTACAATATATAATATTATATAAAAAATATATATATAAAAACATATCTATAAAGTGTATATGTATAAAACCTACCAGATCGGGCACACCCACTAGCTAGGTATACAAAAATTCTATTATTAACGTTTATAAAGTCATTAACTCTTCACATAATTAGTTCACATACAGATGGTTAATTCAATATATAAGAGATCTTGCAAGTGAAATGCAAACTATGAACAATATAACCTGTATGTAAAAAATATATATTGGAAATACAAAATATAAAATATAAAATTTATCTCCCCAATGATACGATAGATTCCACAATTGTACTAGTAAAAATAAATCACAGTATTAGATATGTCCATATTAGTCAACGTGATCAGAGAGAAAATATCTTAACAGTAGACAGAGTTATTAATGAATATACTTCTCTAGGAAGGATGTAAAGGATTTAAAACCACGTCTAACCTGACTGTCTAATTGTCAAGACTTGTAATAACTGTTTTAGCTTATTTGTAGACATTATTCATAATGTGTCTATATTCAGATGGGGTACCTAAACTAAAACTAATCGTACTTACATGGAGGTCCATAACTTGACATTCATATATCAACAGTAAAAATAATAATAAAAACAATAAAAAAAAAAAAAACAATAAAAAAAGGTAACGATATATTAATATCAAAATACATTAAATTATAAAAATTATAAAACCCAATATACATATGGATGCTAGCAGGAGTCAGGAACAGAGCCCTACATGTCTAGATAACAAATAACCTCGGATAAGGATTGTATATATTAAGATTTGCTATATGTGGACTATAGTGTGATCACTTGGTGTGTTCAGTAATACTCATAATCGAGTGCTTATAATTTTAGTAGAATTATTTAGCTAGCATGTGCCTTCTGTATTGGATGAAAAAGGTCAAATTCAGGCTAGATAGTAATCTCACATCGATGAAAGTGGATATAGACATTAAAGTTCTAATGTATCTAGCAGTGTAATAATATCAGTGGGGGGCCTATATACGAGGGTGGGTGTTGGAATCCTATATTGAGCTAAATACAAAGTGACTCATAGTGGATCAGTTAGTTGAAGGCCGCCATATCAATATTAGCATTTAGGCCGCCAGGGGACAGGGTGCACATCTTCCAGATCCAAAAAGTCTCCCTTTGTCTTAAATGCAAATATCTGTTTCTACCCCATTTGGGGTTCACTTGTTCTAGAGGGAATATGCTAAACACATTCGATGTATTAGTATGGCATGTATTAGCATGCCTAGGGACACTATGATTGGCAATGTTTTTACTAATATTCCTTAGATGCTCACCCCATCTTTTTTTGAGAGGTCTCGAGGTCCTACCAACGTACTGGACCCCACAGCTGCATTCTAACAAATAAACTACAAAGGCCGAATCACATGTGATGTGTGTTTTAATATGAAATTTTTCCTTACTAATATAAGAAACAAATTCAGTTCTCTTGCTATTTGTGTATTGGCATAATCCACAATTAGCTCTATTGCACTTAAAAAAACCTGGTTTATCTAGGATCTTATTACCTCTTGTACTACTTGATTTACTCGTCAGTGATCTTTTCTTCCTAGAGAAGTATATTCATTAATAACTCTGTCTACTGTTAAGATATTTTCTCTCTGATCACGTTGACTAATATGGACATATCTAATACTGTGATTTATTTTTACTAGTACAATTGTGGAATCTATCGTATCATTGGGGAGATAAATTTTATATTTTATATTTTGTATTTCCAATATATATTTTTTACATACAGGTTATATTGTTCATAGTTTGCATTTCACTTGCAAGATCTCTTATATATTGAATTAACCATCTGTATGTGAACTAATTATGTGAAGAGTTAATGACTTTATAAACGTTAATAATAGAATTTTTGTATACCTAGCTAGTGGGTGTGCCCGATCTGGTAGGTTTTATACATATACACTTTATAGATATGTTTTTATATATATATTTTTTATATAATATTATATATTGTACTGTACCTAATCATTTGATTTATCGATTATCATAGCCCGTTGCGGCTTTTAAAATGTGTGGGCTATCTGTTAAAACCACACTGAGTAATTCCCCATTACACTCGAAATTATGGAGGTGTGTGACTACAAGCACCTCATTGGTTAGTTAACGCCAATGGAACTCTCAGTATGGGGACACACCCACGTACATGCGCAGTATGCACTTGGAGACGCTGTACTATTGTTATAAGTTCGTGGTTTTTATGTGTTTTACTATACACTTATGCACCTGAGGAAACGGTCACGTACAGACCGAGAAACGTTGTGTAAATAAAGTCTTTTATGATTTTATAACTGCAGCCACGAACTTTCTTTTCTTGAAATCTTTATTGCCAATATTGTAGTTTGTTACCACTATACAAACTACTTTTTTCCTTGCTGTAATACCTCCTACCGGAGAACACGGTTCTTAACTGGATAACTGGATTTGGGGAAACCGCAAGAGAGTCCTTTTGGAACATTGGCTGGGAGTCAGAACCACCAGCGGAGCCATCAAAATCGGCAGAGATAAGCGGAACCTCGCCACCACAGTGGAGTGGGAGTTAGCTGGACAACTCTGAGAGTCCAGGAGGCACCTGTGACACTTCTCAAGTGTCTTTTATCCTGTGAGTATTTGGTACATTTACTAAGCGTGTCCCATCTCATTGGTAACCGCACTATGTTGGCGCCTTCTTTTATCTTTTTTTCTATATAGTATCCACACCTGGGTCACCAACAGGGAACTTTTTGGAGAAGAGCCTGCCTACTGTGATTTGGACATTACGCCCATCATTTATGTAATATTTTGAACTCCGATTATTGGGACTATTTCACTATATCATTTAATGATTCTACCACATTGCTGTGCCTACTACTTATAGTGCCTTGCAGTTTTATCACCTTAATAATTTGGGGTGTTTGCTGCCAAGACACCACTGTATCACGTTATCACTATTACTATCTAAGAATAATTTATTTGTTTTTTAATAACCCATTTGTATCCTAATTTGATCGGGGGTTTTTTTTTTTATAATGATTTATATCAGATAGTTATATATTTAGATTTTTAACACTGTGATATTGTTTCATTGTCATCCAGACAGTAGAGTATCAGACCGTTGGCGCACTAATTATACACGATCACATAATGTGGTTTCTGTGGGTGGTTTGTGGCTGATTACACTTATAACATTTAGTTATGTGTAACTGGTGAATTTGGTGTATCTGGTTTGCTGGTAAGGTGCCGTTCCGTCACTTTTCACGAAAAAGCGTTTAACAGGCCGGAACGGGTATTGGAACGTGGTTTCTGTGGATGGTTTGTGGCTGATTACACTTATAACATTTAGTTATGTGTGACTGGTGAATTTGGTGTATCTAGTTTGCTGGTAAAGTGCCGTTCCATCACTTTTCATGAAAAAGCATTTTACAGGCCGGAACGGGTATTGGAACGTGGTTTCTGTGGATGGTTTGTGGTTGATTACATTTATCACATCTAGTTATGTGTGGCTGGTGAATTTGGTCTGTATATTTTGCTGGGAATGTGCCGTTCCGTCACTTTTTATAAAAAAGTGTATTAAAGGCCGGAACAGATATCATAATGTGGTTTCTGTGGATGGTTTGTGGCTGATTACACTTATAACATTTAGTCATGTGTGACTGGTGAATTTGGTGTATCTGGTTTGCTGGTAAGGTGCTGTTCCAGCCTGTAAAATGCTTTTTCATGAAAAGTGACGGAACAGCACCTTACCAGCAAATAAGATACACCAAATTCACCAGTCACACATGTCTAAATGTTATAAGTGTAATCAGCCACAAACCATCCACAGAAACCACATTATGATATCTGTTCCAGCCTTTAATACACTTTTTTTTTTATAAAAAGTGACGGAACGGCACCTTCCCAGCAAAATATACAGACCAAATTCACCAGCCACACATAACTAGATGTGATAAGTGTAATCAACCACAAACCATCCACAGAAACCACGTTCCAATACCCGTTCCGGCCTGTAAAATGCTTTTTCATGAAAAGTGACGGAACGGGTATTGGAACGTGGTTTCTGTGGATGGTTTGTGGTTGATTACACTTATCACATCTAGTTATGTGTGGCTGGTGAATTTGGTCTGTATATTTTGCTGGGAAGGTGCCGTTCCGTCACTTTTTATAAAAAAAAAAGTGTATTAAAGGCTGGAACAGATATCATAATGTGGTTTCTGTGGATGGTTTGTGGCTGATTACACTTATAACATTTAGACATGTGTGACTGGTGAATTTGGTGTATCTTATTTGCTGGTAAGGTGCTGTTCCGTCACTTTTCATGAAAAAGCATTTTACAGGCCGGAACGGGTATTGGAACGTGGTTTCTGTGGATGGTTTGTGGTTGATTACACTTATCACATCTAGTTATGTGTGGCTAGTGAATTTGGTCTGTATATTTTGCTGGGAAGGTGCCGTTCCGTCACTTTTTTATAAAAAAGTGTATTAAAGGCCGGAACAGATAATATAATGTGGTTTCTGTGGATGGTTTGTGGCTGATTACACATATTACATTTAGTCACATGTGACTTGTGAATTTGGTGTATCTGGTTTGCTGGTAAGGTGCTGTTCCTTCACTTTTCATGAAAAAGCATTTTACAGGCCGGAACGGGTATTGGAACGTGGCTTCTGTGGATGGTTTGTGGTTGATTACACTTATCACATCTAGTTATGTGTGGCTGGTGAATTTGGTCTGTATATTTTGCTGGGAAGGTGCCGTTCCGTCACTTTTCATGAAAAAGCATTTTACAGGCCGGAACGGGTATTGGAACGTGGTTTCTGTGGATGGTTTGTGGCTGATTACACTTATAACATTTAGTTATGTGTGACTGGTGAATTTGGTGTATCTGGTTTGCTGGTAAAGTGCAGTTCCGTCACTTTTCATGAAAAAGCATTTTACAGGCCGGAACGGGTATTGGAACGTGGTTTCTGTGGATGGTTTGTGGTTGATTACATTTATCACATCTAGTTATGTGTGGCTGGTGAATTTGGTCTGTATATTTTGCTGGGAATGTGCCGTTCCGTCACTTTTTATAAAAAAGTGTATTAAAGGCCGGAACAGATATCATAATGTGGTTTCTGTGGATGGTTTGTGGCTGATTACACATATTACATTTAGTAACATGTGACTTGTGAATTTGGTGTATCTGGTTATCTGGGAAGGTGCTGTTCCGGGTTGTTATGTTTGGTTCCGGACACTATTTTGGTAGTTAAAGGGTTAATTAATTATTATATCACAAATATTCTTGTTCCTAAAATTGTTCTCAAGAGTCTCTAACACATCCCATTATATTTTAAATCAATTTCCTACATAAAAGGCCTGTTCCAGCCTGTTCCGTTCCGTTCCGGCTTTTACACTGTTCCGATAATTTCTGCAGAAACTGAGAAAGTTAAATTGCATTTTATGTTTACATTTTTGTATTTACCATTAAAATGCTACAATTCTTACTAAATAAAAATTAAAACAAACAAAAAAAAACCTTACAAATGAACAAACAGTCCACAGCCTAACTGGAGCCTCTTCTACAGAACCGCACATTGCAATAATAATACAACGGTTTTCTTCAAGGGCCAGACACCTAATTACTCCAAAAGTACCCCCAGATTTGCTAGAAGGCGATAATGTTCCCAATGATGATAGAACTATTAGGGACATTTTAAGGTGAAAAAAAAATATGAATATACTTTGTATACAAATATTTAACTTTTTTTTTTTTTTATTGCAACAAGGATGTGTCTGCACCTTTCTCTTTTGTGATATATATTATGCTGTACCTGTGTCAGAGTACCTACAAATAGCCTCTGGGCTGTGTAAAGTCCCTTACCTTACACAGCACCCCTCCACTGGCTAACCTGGAATGTCACACTATGTCAATGCAGCAGTATCCAGTACTGAGTGCCCATCTAGTGCAGGTATCGAGTACTGCAGAGGATTGCAGTAGGAAATACCGGAGTTCCTCAGGGGGAGGCTAGGGACAGGTCTCTGCAACGTTTGAGGGCAATTATGGCTTAAAGGGACAATGAACCCAAATTTTTTCTTTCGTGATTCAGATAGAGCATGACATTTTAAGCAACTTTCTAATTTACTCCTATTATCAAATTTTCTTTATTCTCTTGGTATCTTTATTTGAAATGCAAGAATGTAAGTTTAGATGCCGGCCCATTTTTGGTGAACAACCTAGGTTGTCTTTGCTGATTGGTGGATAAATTCATCCACCAATCAAAAACTGCTGTCCAGAGTCCTGAACCAAGAAAAAGGCTTAGATGCCTTCTTTTTCAAATAAAGATAGCAAGAGAATGAAGAAACATTGATATTAGGAGTAAATTATAAAGTTGCTTAAAATTGCATGCTCTATCTGAATCATGAAAGAAAAAATTTGGGTTCAGTGTCCCTTTAAGTACTGTTTCGAGCACATAACAGGATATTCCCTATGTCCCTGTATCATTCAGCTGCTGTGAAGTCTTTTCTATCTTCTTTGTTGATTATAGTCCCTAGGGACTCAGGGTCTCACATAGGTCTGAGCTCCCAATTTGTAATCCAAAAGTAAGCAGCTGAAACAACCTCTGTTCTCAACCAACTCCTAGGAAGCCAAGAACAAAACTAAGAGAGAGATGGGAGGGTTTTATAGCACTTGTATGGGTTCTTCAACACTTAGTGACGGGAAATATAGTATCCCACAAAAGTGAGTACACCACTCACTTTTGTAAATATTTTATTATATCTTTTCATGTGACAACACTGAAGAAATGACACTTTGCTACAATGTAAAGTAGTGAGTGTACAGACTGTATAACAGTGTACATTTGCTGCCCCATCAAAATAACAATACACAGCCATTAATGTCTAAACCGTTGGCAACAAAAGTAGAAATGATTAAATTAGGCCCAAAGTGTCAATATTTTGTGTGGCCACCATTATTTTCCAGCACTGCCTTAAAGGGACACTGAACCCTATTTTTTTTTCTTTAGTGATACAGCATGCAATTTTAAGCAACTTTCTAATTTACTCCTACCATCAAATTTTCTTCACTCTCTTTGTATCTTTATTTGAAAAGCAAGAATGTAAGTTTAGATGCCGGCCCATTTTTTGACCTGGGTTGTCCTTGCTGATCGGACAGCACCAATAAACAAGTGCTCTCCAGGGTTCTGAACAAACAATTGGCTGGCTCCTTAGCTTAGATGCCTTCTTTTTCAAAATAAAGATAGCAAGAGAACAAAGAAAAATTGATAATAGGAGTAAATTAGAAAGTTGCTTAAAATTGCATGCTCTATCTGAATCACTAAAGAAAAAAATTTGGGTTCAGTGTCCCCTTAACCCTCTTGGGCATGGAGTTCACCAGAGCTTCACAGATTGCCACTGGAGTCCTCTTACACGGAGCTAGTGGATGTTAGAGACCTTGCGCTCCCCCACCTTCTATTCGAGGATGCCCCACAGATGCTCAATAGGGTTTAGGTCTGGAGACATACTTGGCCAGTACGTCACAGTACATGTTGGCATTCACGGTTCCCTCAATGAACTGTAGTTTCCCAGTGCCGGCAGCACTCATGCAGGTCCAGACCATGACACTCCCACCACCATGCTTGACTGTAGGCAAGACACATGTTGAACTTCCAGTGACCAGTATGGGAGTGTGAGAAAGCGATAACACCAAATTTAACACACCTGAGACCTTGTAACACTAACGAGTCACGACACTGTGGAGGGGAAATTGCTAATTGGACCCAGTTTTGACATTTCCACTTAGGGGTGTATTCACTTTTGTTGACAACGGTTTAGACATTAATGGCTGTGTGTTGAGTTTTTTTGAGGGGACAGCAAATTTACACTGCTATACAGGCTGTACACTTACTACTTTACATTGTAGCAAAATGTCATTTCTTCAGTGTTGTCACATGAAAAGATATAATTAAATATTTACAAAAATGAGGGGTGTACTCACTTTTGTGGGATACTGTATATCCCATATGTTATGGAGGACTGTGGACCATAATAATTTTACAAAATAAATTAAAGCTTTTCTTGTGGCGTGTGTGCTTCCTCCCGGGTGGCTAGGTGATGAATTCCCAACAGTAAAGGAATCTTGGACATTTTTCAATTGTCTTACCCTTAAGGACCAGGGTTATTTTTACATTTCAGCGGTGTTTGTGTTTAGCTGTAATTTTCCTCTTACTCATTTACTGTACCCACACATATTATATACCATTTTTATCGCCATTAAATGGTCATTTTAAAGATACCATTATTTTCATCATATCTTATAATTTACTATAATTTTTCTTTTTTCCATTTTTTTCAACTTTGACCGTTGCTTTTTGGTAATTAGAAGGCAGCTAAATCTCGCTGCACACCACACTTGTATTACGCCCAGCAGTGAATGGGTTAATTAGGTAGCTTGTAGGGTGTTAGGTTTAGCTTTAGTATAGAGATCAGCCTCCCACCTGACATCCCACCGCCTATTCCCCCTCAAACAGCTCTCTTTCCTACCCCACATCACAATTGTCACCACCATCTTAATTACTGGCAGAAAGTCTGCCAGTACTAATATAAAAGTTTTTTTTTTTTAAATATTTAATTCAGCAGCGATAGATCCCCCTTAGCCCCCAAATACAGGTCTCTAACCCTCCCCTCTCTACCTATTCTCCACCATCTTGGGTACTGGCAGCTGTCTGCCAGTACTGCGTTTGCTCAAACAATTGCCCAGTTTGCTCAAACCCCAATTTTCTGTAGTGTAGCTGCCCCCAACCACCTCTCAGATCCCTTTAGAATTGTTTATTTCCCACCCTCTCCCTCCCATGCACGCCCCCGATCACTTGCACGATCTCAGGGACAGGATCCGGAAGTCCCTCCAACGATGGGCCACCCACCTGCCTCCCTGCTACGGCTCCCACCCACCAACGATCGGCATCATCACTACCCGATGCAGAGAGGGCCACAGAGTGGATTTCTCTGCATCAGTGTGCCAAAAAACATAATTTATGTAATAACTTAACTGATAAATGAATTTCTTTCATATTGGCAAGAGTCCATGAGCTAGTGACGTATGGAATATACAATCCTACCAGAAAGGGCAAAGTTTCCCAAACCTCAAAATGCCTATGAATACACCCCCAATTCAGTTTAACGAATAGCCAAGTAGTGGGGTGATAAAGAAAGGAGTAAAAAGCATCAACAAAGGAATTTGGAATAATTGTGCTTTATACAAAAAATCATAACCACCATAAAAAGGGTGGGTCTCATGGACTCTTGCCAATATGAAATAAATTAATTTATCAGGTAAGTTCTTACATAAATTATCTTTTCTTTCATGTAATTGGCAAGAGTCCATGAGCTAGTGACGTATGGGATATCAAATACCCAAGATTTGGAACTCCACGCAGGAGTCACTAGATAGTGATAAAAAATAAACAGCCAAATGTTGAAAAAAAAATCCACAACCCAAATATAAGTTATTCTCATGAAGAAAAGAAAAACTTAAAACAGCAGCAGAAGAATCAAACTGAAACAGCTGCCTGAAGAACTTTTCTACCAAAAACTGCTTCAGAAACGGTAGAATTTAGTAATGTATGCAAAGAGGACCAAGTCGCTGCTTTGCAAATCTGATCAACTGAAGCTTCATTCTTAAAAGCCCACGAAGTGGAGACTGATCTAGTAGAATGAGCTGTAATTCTCTGAGGCAGGGCTTGACCCGACGCCAAATAAGCTTGATGAATCAAAAGCTTTAACCAAGAGGCCAAGTTAATAGCAGAGGCCTTCTGACCTTTCTTAGGACCAGAAAATATAACAAATAGACTAGAAGTCTTCCTGAAATCTTTAGTAGCTTCAACATATTTCAAAGCTCTTACCACATCCAAAGAATGTAAGGATCTTTCCAAAGGAAGGGACAACAATTTCTCTACTAATGTTGTTAGAATTCACAACCTTAGGTAAAAATTAAAATGAGGTCCGCAAAACCGCCTTATACAGATGAAAAATCAGAAAAACATAATTTATGCTTACCTGATAAATTTATTTCTCTTGTGGTGTATCCAGTCCACGGATCATCCATTACTTGTGGGATATTCTCATTCCCAACAGGAAGTTGCAAGAGGACACCCACAGCAGAGCTTTCAATATAGCTCCTCCCCTCACTACCAAATCCAGTCATTCGACCGAAAACAAGCAGAGAAAGGAGAAACCATAGGGTGCAGTGGTGACTGTAGTTTAAAATTAAAAAATACCTTCCTTAAAATGACAGGGTGGGCCGTGGACTGGATACACCACAAGAGAAATAAATTTATCAGGTAAGCATAAATTATGTTTTCTCTTGTAAGGTGTATCCAGTCCACGGATCATCCATTACTTGTGGGATACCAATACCAAAGCTAAAGTACACGGATGAAGGGAGGGACAAGGCAGGTACTTAAACAGAAGGTACCACTGCCTGTAAACCCTTTCTCCCAAAAATAGCCTCCGAAGAAGCAAAAGTATTTACAGTAGTAACAGAAGCCTCATTTTTAAAGGCCCATGTGGAAGCCACAGCTCTAGTAGAATGAGCTGTAATCCTTTCTGGAGGCTGCTGGCCAGCAGTCTCATAGGCTAAGCGGATTATGCTTCTTAGCCAAAAAGAAAGAGAGGTTGTCGAAGCCTTTTGACCTCTCCTCTGTCCAGAGTAGACAACAAACAAAGCAGATGTTTGCCGAAAATCTTTAGTAGCTTGTAAGTAAAACTTTAAAGCACGAACCACGTCCAGATTGTGTAATAGACGCTCCTTCTTTGAAGAAGGATTAGGACACAAAGACGGAACAACAATCTCTTGATTGATATTCTTATTAGATACCACCTTAGGTAAAAACCCAGGTTTGGTACGCAGAACTACCTTATCTGCATGGAAGATCAGATAAGGAGAAACACATTGTAAGGCAGATAACTCGGAAACTCTACGAGCCGAGGTAATAGCTACCAACAAAAGAACTTTCCAAGATAAAAGTTTGATATCTATGGAATGAAGAGGTTCAAACGGAACCCCCTGAAGAACTTTAAGAACCAAATTTAAGCTCCAAGGTGGAGCAACAGGTTTAAACACAGGCTTGATTCTAACTAAAGCCTGACAAAATGCCTGAACGTCTGGGGCATCCGCCAGATGCTTGTGCAAAAGAATAGATAGCGCAGAAATCTGTCCCTTTAAGGAACTAGCTGACAATCCTTTCTCCAATCCTTCTTGGAGAAAAGATAATATCCTGGGAATCCTGACCTTACTCCACGAGTAGCCCTTAGATTCACACCAATAAAGATATTTACGCCATATTTTATGATAGATTTTCCTAGTGACAGGCTTCCGTGCCTAAATCAAGGTATCAATGACTGACTCGGAGAAACCACGCTTTGATAAAATCAAGCGTTCAATCTCCAGGCAGTCAGCCTCCGAGAAATTAGATTTGGATGGTTGAAAGGCCTTGAAGTAGAAGGTCCTGTCTCAGCGGCAGAGTCCATGGTGGAAAGGATGACATGTCCACCAGATCTGCATACCAAGTCCTGCGTGGCCACGCAGGCGCTATCAAGATCACCAATGCTCTCTCCTGCTTGACTTTGGCAATCAGACGAGGGAGCAGAGGAAACGGTGGAAACACATAAGCCAGGTTGAAGGACCAAGGTGCTGCTAGAGCATCTATCAGCATTGCCTTGGGGTCCCTGGACCTGGATCCGTAACAAGGAAGCTTGGCGTTCTGGCGAGACGCCATGAGATCCAGTTCTGGTTCGCTCCAACGAAGAACCAATTGTGCAAACACCTCCGGATGGAGTTCCCACTCCCCCGGATGAAAAGACTGACGACTTAGAAAATCCGCCTCCCAGTTCTCTACACCTGGGATATGGATAGCTGATAGATGGCAAGAGTGAATCTCTGCCCAGCGAATTATCTTTGAGACTTCTAACATCGCTAGGGAACTCCTTGTTCCCCCTTGATGGTTGATGTAAGCCACAGTCGTGATGTTGTCCGACTGAAATCTGATGAACCTCATTGTCGCTAGATGAGGCCAAGCCTGAAGAGCATTGAATATCACTCTTAGTTCCAGAATGTTTATTGGAAGGAGTGACTCCTCCTGAGTCCACGATCCCTGAGCCTTCAGGGAGTTCCAGACTGCACCCCAACCTAGAAGGCTGGCATCTGTCATTACAATTGTCCAATCTGGCCTGCGAAAGGTCATACCTTTGGACAGATGGACCCGAGATAGCCACCAGAGAAGATAATCCCTGGTCTCTTGGTACAGATTCAGTAAAGGGGACAAATCTGTGTAATCCCCATTCCACTGACTGAGCATGCATAGTTGCAGCGGTCTGAGATGTAGGCGTGCAAACGGCACTATGTTCATTGCCGCTACCATTAAGCCGATCACTTCCATGCACTGAGCCACCGAAGGGCGAGGAATGGAATAAAGAACACGGCAGGAATTTAGAAGTTTTGATAACCTGGACTCCGTCAGGTAAATTTTCATTTCTACAGAATCTATCAGAGTCCCTAGGAAGGAAACTCTTGTGAGGGGGGATAGAGAACTCTTTTTCTCGTTCACCTTCCACACATGCGACCTCAGAAATGCCAACACTATGTCCGTATGAGACTTGGCAATTTGGAAGTTTGACGCCTGAATCAGGATGTCGTCTAAATAAGGGGCCACTGCTATGCCCCGTGGCCTTAGGACCGCCAGAAGCGACCCCAGAACCTTCGTAAAAATTCTTGGGGCTGTAGCTAACCCAAAGGGAATAGCTACAAAGTGGTAGTGCCTGTCTAGGAAGGCAAACCTGAGAAACCGATGATGATCTTTGTGTATTGCAATGTGCAGATAAGCATCCTTTAAATCCACTGTAGTCATGTATTGACCCTCCTGGATCATAGGTAGGATGGTACGAATAGTCTCCATCTTGAATGATGGAACTCTGAGGAATTTGTTTAAGATCTTTAGATCCAAAATTGGTCTGAAGGTTCCCTCTTTTTTGGGAACCACAAACAGATTTGAGTAAAATCCCTGTCCCTGTTCCTCCTTTGGGACTGGATGGATCACTCCCATAACTAGGAGGTCTTGTTCACAGTGTAAGAATGCCTCTCTCTTTATCTGGTTTGCAGATAATTGTGAAAGGTGAAATCTCCCTTTTGGGGGGGAAGCCTTGAAGTCCAGAAGATATCCCTGGGATATAATTTCCAACGCCCAGGGATCCTGGACATCTCTTGCCCACGCCTGGGCGAAGAGCGAAAGTCTGCCCCCTACTAGATCCGTTACTGGATAGGGGGCCGTTCCTTCATGCTGTCTTAGAGGCAGCAGCAGGTTTCTTGGCCTGCTTACCCTTGTTCCAGGTCTGGTTAGGTCTCCAGACCGTCTTGGACTGAGCAAAAGTTCCCTCTTGTTTTGTATTAGAGGAAGTTGGTGCCGCACTTGCCTTGAAGTTTCGAAAGGCACGAAAATTAGACTGTTTGGCCCTTGGTTTGGACCTATCCTGAGGAAGGGCATGACCTTTTCCTCCAGTGATATCAGCAATAATCTCCTTCAAACCAGGCCCGAATAGGGTCTGCCCCTTGAAGGGAATGTTAAGCAGCTTCGATTTTGAAGTAATGTCAGCTGACCATGATTTAAGCCATAGCGCTCTGCGCGCCTGGATAGCAAAACCAGAATTATTAGCCGTTAGTTTAGTCAAATGAACAATGGCATCAGAAACAAAAGAATTGGCTAGCTTAAGTGCTCTAAGCTTGTCAAGTATTTCATCCAATGAAGTTGCTACCTGTAAAGCCTCTTCCAGAGACTTAAACCAGAACGCCGCAGCAGCAGTGACAGGCGCAATGCATGCAAGGGGCTGTAGGATAAAACCTTGTTGAATAAACATTTTCTTAAGGTAACCTTCTAACTTTTTATCCATTGGATCTAAGAAAGCACAACTGTCCTCGACAGGGATAGTAGTACGCTTTGCTAGAGTAGAAACTGCTCCCTCCACCTTAGGAACTGTCTGTCATAAGTCCCGTGTGGTGGCGTCTATTGGAAACATTTTTCTAAAAACAGGAGGGGGGGAGAGAACGGCACACCTGGTCTATCCCATTCCTTAGTAATAATTTCTGTAAACCTCTTAGGTATTAGAAAAACATCAGTGCACACCGGCACTGCATAGTGTATTTATCCAGTCTACACAATTTCTCTGGCACTGCAATTGTATCACAGTCATTCAGAGCAGCTAAAACCTCCCTGAGTAACACGCGGAGGTGTTCAAGCTTAAATTTAAATGTAGAAATATCAGAATCAGGTTGCATCATCTTCCCTGAGTCAGAAATATCACCCACTGAAAGAAGCTCTCCTTCTTCAGCTTCTGCATATTGTGAGGCAATATCAGACATAGTTCTTAAAGCGTCAGTATGCTCTGTATTTCGTCTTAACTCCAGAGCTATCTCGCTTTCCTCTAAGTACAGGTAGTCTGGCTAATACCGCTGACAGTGTATTATCCATGACTGCCGCCATGTCTTAAAGTAAAGTAAACGCTATGGGCGCCCTGGATGTACTTGGTGCCATTTGAGCGTGAGTCCCTTGAGCGTGAGTCAAAGGATCTGACACGTGGGGAGAGTTAGTCAGCATAACTTCCCCCTCGTCAGATTCCTCTGGTGATAAATTTTTTAAAGACAGAATATGATCTTTATTGCTTAAAGTGAAATCAGTACATTTGGTATACATTCTAAGAGGGGGTTCCACCATGGCTTTTAAACATAATGAACAAGGAATTTCCTCTATGTCAGACATGTTTATACAGACTAGCAATGAGACTAGCAAGCTTGGAAAACACTTTAAATCAAGTTAACAAGCAAATATAAAAAAACGGTACTGTGCCTTTAAGAGAAACAAATTTTGTCAGAATTTGAAAAACAGTGAAAAAAGGCAGTAAATCAAACGAAATTTTTACAGTGTGTATAATAGGCTAACAGAGCATTGCACCCACTTGCAAATGGATGATTAACCCCTTAGTTCAAAAACCGGATCAAAAAAACGATAGACGTTTTTTAACAGTCACACCAAACTGCCACAGGCCCCTCCCACTCATAGTAACACAGTGGAAAGCCTCAGGGAACTGTTTCTAGGCAAATTTAAGCCAGCCATGTGGGAAAAAAACTAGGCCCCAATAAAGTTTTATCACCAAAGTATATATAAAAACGTTTAAACATGCCAGCAAACGTTTTATATTGTAAATATAAAAGAGTATTACCTCAGAAAGTAAGCATGATACCAGTCGCTATTAAATCACTGTATTCAGGCTTACCTTACATAAATTTGGTATCAGCAGCATTTTCTAGGCTTTACATCTTCTAGAAAAATATTAACTGCACATACCTCATAGCAGGATAACCTGCATGCCATTCCCCCGTTGAAGTTATCTCTCTCTTCAGACATGTGTGAGAACAGCAATGGATCTTAGTTACAACCTGCTAAGATCATAGAAATCCCAGGCAGATTCTTCTTTTTTTCTACCTGGAACAAAATAGCACAACTCCGGTACTATTTAAAAATAATAAACTCTTGATTGAAGCAAAATAACAGCTACATTTCACCACTTATCTCTTACTACCTCCATGCTTGTTGAGAGTTGCAAGAGAATGACTGGATATGGTAGTGAGGGGAGGAGCTATATTGACAGCTCTGCTGTGGGTGTCCTCTTGCAACTTCCTGTTGGGAATGAGAATATCCCACAAGTAATGGATGATCCGTGGACTGGATACACCTTACAAGAGAAAGGAGATTCACAAGAAAGAGCAGATAGCTCAGAAACTCTTCTAGCAGAAGAGATAGCCAAAAGGAACAACACTTTCCAAGAAAGTAGTTTAATATCCAAAGAATGCATAGGCTCAAAATGAGGAGCCTGTAACGCAGGGGTGTCAAACTCATTTTAGTTGCGGGCCATTTTCCATACAAGTACAACTCACGTGGGCCGCACACTACCTACATATCTTGTCATTGCTAAACAGTGCAGTGGCATTTGCTATAACTGTATACATTTCAAAAGATTGTGTTCTGTAACTCCTAATTAACTTACTCTGGCTTGAGGAAATGTGCTCTAATGCTTTTAAGAAGGTGAGACACGCGCTCCACCTGCGACCCACTGTTTATAATAGTGATAGACATACCTGTTGTACATAATATAAAATAATAAATACATAGAAATATAAAGTATGTGATTTTAGTTAAAGAGAAAATGATGGAAAGGAATGGACAGAAATGATGTGGGAAATCAGTGCTACCATAGTAATGAACTGCATGTGTTAAAGAAATCATTATGCACTTATCTGTCTTTTTCTTTTTAATAACGTATGTTTTAATGTATGTGCATCCCTAACAGCACTCGCTCTTTAAGTAATAAGCATATTAAAATTAATATTTTTCATGGAGGTGGCGTGGGCCGCACAAAATTAGGTTGAGGGCCGCATGAGGCCCGCGGGCCGCCAGTTTGACACCCCTGCTGTAACGCCTTCAAAACCAAATTAAGACTCCAAGGAGGAGAAATTGATTTAATGACAGGCTTAATACGAACTAAAGCGTGTACAAAACAGTGAATATCAGGAAGATTAGCAATCTTTCTGTGAAGTATGATTTTATTATGATCATTGCCTTAAGAATTACATTCTTAAAGTACTCTCTTTTTTTATTAACACACAATTTTTTCAAATTTGAGGACAATTATTATCTCCAGAGATGTGGTACCGCCATGGGAGCAAAGTTTGCCCCATCCTATGCGAATTTATTCCTAGGATGGTGGGAATTTTACCACATCTTTGGAGATAATAACCCTTATAGATCACATATATCTCTATACCAGAGGTATATAGATGATCTTATTTTTATTTGGACAGGGGATCAGGAAACTATTTCTCCCTTTTTAGAGTATCTACACTGCAATGATCTAAATTTGAAATTTACTAGTGAACATAATCCATACACCATTAATTATCTTGATATTACTCTGCGGGGAAATCCTGATGGTAAAATCGAATCTACTGTCTTCAGGAAACCTATTTCAGGGAATTCACTCCTCCAAGGCACTAGTTGCCACCCCAAACATGTCCCCTATGCTATCGCCAAAGGAGAGTTCACCAGGTTAAGGAGAAACTGTACTAATTATCATAATTTCAAACAGGAGTCTGTTAATTTAGAAAATAGGCTTCTAGAAAGGAAGTATCCTAGAGCAATAGTGAATAGGGCTAAATCAGCAGTCAGTACTATAGAAAGAAAAGATCTTTTGAAAATGAAGACTGCTAAAAACAAAGACTTTAAGGGAGTCACTTTTGTAACAAATCACAGCATCCAATATCATGATATATGTAAGATTGTCCGCAAACATTTTTCACTTCTCTCTGCCGACGATAAATTAGTCAATACAGTTAAGAATGGCCTCAGATGCTCCTACAGGAGAAGTCCAACATTGGGTAATCTGTTGGCCCCCACACTACTGAAAAGCAAAAAAGATAGCCAATCATCATGGCTAAGGAATATTGGCATGTTTAAATGTGGTCGGCGCAAGTGTAAACCCTGTGAGTATGTCAATGTGACAAGAAATTTCTCCAGTAGGGTCACTAATAAAGTATATGATATTGGTGCTTGTATGAATTGTACCACGGAATATGCCATTTGCCTTATCGAATGTTCACTTTGCAAGCTTCAATATGTGGGGCTCACCTCAAGGGACCTCAATACACGTATACGGGAACACATGTCATCCTTTAAAACAAACAGGGCCAGTACTCCAATAGTACAACATTTTGGTACCTTCCACAACAATGATTTAAGATACTTTTCATGGTGTGCTATAGAAAAAATCATCAGGCCTACTAGGGGTGGTGACATTGACACAATATTGGCAAGAAGGGAAGCATATTGGATATTTACTCTCGACAGTAGACTACCTAAAGTTCTAAACTCCAGATTTGATATCATCAATCATTGGGAGTAGACTAACCTTCTGCCAATATGTGTTACATATAGGTTACGATGATGTTTTTTACATCCCCTCTAATACACCGTAAGATCATATTGTCACTAGCCGCACATTAGACTGATGGGCTCTGTGATATGCATACCCCTGTTATTGCTCCATTATACACATGACATATCTATTAATGTGTGTGTCTATTTTTACTGTAGGGAATTTATATTCTATATATAGTCTCTGACATAGTGTACTCTACATACTATTCATCGCGAATAGAATATTTATGGGTTTTCAGGTATACTAGGATGTCTTTTTATTATGTTGCATTTATCCTATATTTTGGATTTCGTGTTTCTGACTATGCATGTACTGATGCCATTGTGTGCTGTGTTATACGGTTTCCAATCTTTTTATGACCAATAGTGTGTAGAATAATGTCATAACCTTACAAGTTCTCTTACTATGCTGTATCTACATATTTGTGATCCCCCATATCTTGTATACTAATCCGTTACCTACTGGGTAAAGGAATTTCACCTTGCTTGCAAATATGTTCTAACTTGTGTATATATACTCTGTATTTTTCGTTTCTATATATATATAACATCAGTTAAGTGCTGGGAACATTGATTTAAATAATTGAATTACATAAGAATCTTGTATTCTATTGGATAGAGTCTATGGGTGTTGTTCTTGTTTTATCCAATTGTATTAGCCCATGGGGTTTTAAAGCAGGTGTGTGGGTTAGCACATCAGGCTGTGACTACGGAATTCTTTCCGAAACGCGTATGCCTGTGTGCTGCGCCCACGTCTGACTCTATGTTCAAGTTGCTGTGTTGCCTATAACTTTTAAATTGCCGAATAAAGTTTCCTTGATTTTACTTACAAGATGGATGTCGGTATTCCTTTTCTATGATTTGCATTATTCCAGCATTTGCCGACCCATCAGCTGTTGCTATACCCTGGAGCGGATCCAATTTTGCGGTATCTCTGGAAAAGAACCCCTGCCATTGGTTGAGTAGCGGTGACGCATGAGTTCACGCCCACACACAAGCCGACGAGTACACTGAACACAGCGGAGGCCCTGTGAGCCGCTCAATAGAAGCCTGGAACTTCGGAAGCGGCACGGAGGCAGCTACACATCAGGTAGCTACGCTATATAGTGTTTAACCGACTAGACGTTGATGTGGTAAGTGACTCTGATTATTCTATCCCTACAAGTGTCTAATATATTGCCGGAGACTCTGCATTTGGTCCTGATATATAGCCTGGTGTGGCTAAGTCTTGTTGCTTGGGTTTCTCTGTTGTATAACTTTGTAAAACAGAAAGAGCAGAGATTTGTCCCTTCAAGGAACTTTCAGACAAACCCCTATCCAGACCATCCTGGAGAAACTGTATAATTCTAGGAATTCTAAAAGAATGCCAAGAGAATTTATAAGAACACCATGAAATGTAAGTCTTCCAAACTCGATAATAAATCTTCCTAGAGACAGATTTACAAGCATGTAACATAGTATTAATTACTGAGTCAGAGAAACCTCTATGACTTAATACTAAGCGTTCAATATCCATACCTTCAAATTTAATGATTTGAGATCCTGATGGAAAAACGGACCTTGAGACAGTAGGTCCGGCCTTAATGGAAGTGGCCAAGGTTGGCAACTGGACATCCGAACAAGATCCGCATACCAAAACCTGTGGGGCCATGCTGGAGCCACCAGCAACACAAACTATTGTTCCATGATGATGTTGGAGATCACTCTCGGAAGAAGAAATAGAGGCGGGAAGATATAAGCAGGTTGATAACACCAAGGAAGTGTCTGCGCATCCCCTGCTTCCACCTGAGAATCCCTGGACAGGCATCTGAGAAGTTTCTTGTTTAGATGAGAAGCCATCAGATCTTTTTCTGGAAGACCCCACATCAGAACAATCTGAGAAAACACATCCGGATGGAGAGACCACTCCCCTGGATGTAAAGTCTGACGCCTCCCAATCGTCTACACCTGAACCGCAGAAATTAGACAAGAACTGGATTTCGCCCAAACAAGTATCCGAGATACTTCTTTCATAGCTAGGGGACTGTGAGTCCCACCCTGATGATTGACATATGCCACCGTTGTGATATTGTCTGTCTGAAAACAAATGAACGGTGCTCTCTTCAACAGAGGCCAAAACTGAAGAGCTCTGAGAATTGCTCTAAAATATTGATTGGTAATCTCGCCTCTTGAGATTTCCAAACCCCTTGTGCTGTCAGAGATCCTTAGACAGCTCCCCAACCTGAAAGACTCGCATCTGTTGTGATCACAGTCCAGGTTGGCCGAACAAAAGAGGCCCCTTGAACTAAACGCTGGTGATTTAACCACCACGTCAGAGAGTGTCGAACATTGGGATATAAGGATATTAATTGTGATATCTTTGAATAATCTCAGCACCATTGATTCAGCATGCAAAGCTGGAGAGGTCTTATGTGAAAACGAGCAAAAGGAATCGCGTCCGAGGCTGCAGTCATGAGGCCTAAAACTTCCATGCACATAGCCACTGAAGGGAATGATTGAGACTGAAGGTGCCGACATGCTGCAACCAATTTCAAACATCTCTTGTCTGTTAGAGACAGAGTCATGGAAACTGAATCTATCTGGAAACCTAAAAAGGTGACCCTTGTCTGAGGAATCAAAAAACTTTTTGGTAAATTGATCCTCCAACCATGTTTTCAAAGAAACAACACAAGTTGATTTGTGTGAAATTCTGCAGAACGTAAAGACTGAGCTACTACCAAGATATCGTCCAAAGAAGGAAACAATGCAATACCCTGTTCTCTGAATACAGAGAGTAGGGCACCTAGAACCTTTGAAAAGATTCTTGGAGCTGTTGCTAGGCCAAATGGAAGAGCAACAAATTGGTAATGCTTGTCTAGAAAAGAGATCGGAATATGAAGGTAAGCATCCTGCAAGTCTATTGTAGACATATAATGTCCTTGCTGAACAAAAGGCAGAATAGTCCTTATAGTCACCATCTTGAAAGTTGGTACTCTTACATAACGATTCAAATTTTTCAGATCCAGAACTGGTCTGAATGAATTTTCTTTCTTTGGGACAATGAATAGATTTGAATAAAACCCCAGGCCTTGTTCCTGAAAAGGAACCGGCATGATTACCCCTGAAACCTCCAGATCTGAAACACACTTCAGGAAAGCCTGAGCTTTTACTGGATTCACTGGGATGCGTGAGAAAAAAAATCTTCTCACAGGAGGTCTTACTCTGAATCCTATTCGATACCCCTGAGAGACAATCCTCTGAATCCATTGATTTTGGACAGAATTTGCCCAAACATCCTTGAAAAACCTTAATCTGTCCCCTACCAGCTGAACTGGAATGAGGGCCGCCTCTTCATGGGACTTAGGGGCTGACTTTGGTTTCTTGAAAGGCTTGTATTTATTCCAATTTGAGGAAGGCTTCCAATTGGAAACAGATTCCTTGGGGGAAGGATTAGGTTTTTGTTCCTTATTGTGATGAAAGGAACGAAAACGATTAGAAGCCTTAGATTTACCCTTAGTTTTTTTTATCCTGAGGCAAAAAAACTCCTTTCCCCCCAGTAACAGTTGAAATAATAGAATCCAACTGAGAACCAAATAAATTATTACCTTGGAAAGAAAGAGATAGTAATCTAGATTTAGATGTCATATCAGCATTCCAAGATTTAAGCCACAAAGCTCTTCTAGCTAAAGTAGCTAAAGACATGGATCTAACATCAATTTTGATAATATCAAAAATGGCATCACAAATAAAATGATTAGCATGTTGCAGTAAGCGAACAATGCTAGATATGTCAGAATCCAATTCTTGTTGCGCTAAATTCTCCAACCAAAAAGTTGAAGCAGCTGCAACATCAGCCAAAGTAATTGCAGGCCTAAGAAGATAACCAGAATATAAATAGGCTTTCCTTAGATAAGATTCAAGCTTCCTATCTAAAGGATCTTTAAAGGAAGTACTATCTTCCATAGGAATAGTGGTTCGTTTAGCAAGAGTAGAAATAGCTCCATCAACTTTGGGTATCTTTTCCCAAAATTCTATTGCAATTGCTGGTAAAGGATACAATTTTTTTAAACCTTGCAGAAGGATTAAAAGGAGTACCTGTCTTATTCCATTCCTTAGAAATCATGTCAGAAATAGCATCAGGAATAGGAAAAACCTCTGGAGTAACCACAGTATGTTTAAAATAGCATTTATACGTTTACTGGTTTTAATATCAAGAGGACTAGCTTCCTCAATATCCAAAGTAATTAACACTTCTTTTAACAAAGAACGCATATACTCTATTTTAAATAAATAAGTAGATTTGTCAGTGTCAATGTCTGAGGAAGGATCTCCTGAATCAGATAGATCCTCATCAGAGGTGGATAATTCATTATGTTGTCGGTCATTTGAAATTTCATCAACTGAATGAGACGTTTTAAAAGACCTCTTACACTTATTAGAAGGTGGAAATGCAGACAAAGCCTTCTGAATAGAATCCGTAACAAATTCTTTAAAATTGATAGGTATATCATGTACATTAGAAGTTGAAGGAACTGCAACCGGCAATGTACTATTACAGATGGACACTCTATCTGCATGTAAAAGTTTATCATGACAACTAATACAAATGACATTAGGAGTTATAATCTCCACAATTTTACAACAAATGCACTTAGCTTTGGTAGAACCGATGTCAGGCAGCAAAGTTCCAGCAGGTACTTTTGAGGCAGGATCAGATTGAGACATCTTGCAAAATGTAAAAGAAAAAACATATAAAGCAAAATTATCAATTTCCTTATAGGACAGTTTCAGAAATGGGAAAAATGCAAATAGCATAGTCCTCTGACATAGAAAAAGGCAAGAGGCAAAAGCAATGGGGCAATAAATAATGAAAAAAGGAAATTTATGCTTACCTGATAAATTGATTTCTTCTACGATACGACGAGTCCACGGATTCATCCTTACATGTGGGATATTATCCTCCTGCTAACAGGAAGTGGCAAAGAGCACCACAGCAGAGCTGTATATATAGCTCCTCCCTTCTCTCCACCTCCAGTCATTCGACCGAAGGTATAGGAAGAGAAAAGAAAAGCTAAAAGGTGCAGAGGTGACTGAAGTTTTGAAAACAAAAATATAATCTGTCTAAAATGACAGGGAGGGCCGTGGACTCGTCGTATTGTAGAAGAAATCAATTTATCAAGTAAGCATAAATTTTCTTTTCTTCTACTAGATACGAGTCCACGGATTCATCCTTACTTGTGGGATACAATACCAAAGCAACAGGACACGGATGAACGGGAGGGACAAGACAGATACCTAAACGGAAGGCACCACTGCTTGAAGAACTTTTCTCCCAAAAATAGCCTCCGAAGAAGCAAAAGTATCAAATTTGTAAAATTTGTAAAAGGTATGAAGGGAGGACCAAGTCGCAGCCTTGCAAATCTGTTCAACAGAAGCATCGTTTTTAAAAGCCCATGTGGAAGCCACCGCTCTAGTAGGATGAGCCGTAATTTTTTTTCAGGAGGCTGCTGTCCAGCAGTCTTGTATGCCAAGCGGATGATGCTTTTTGACCCCTACGCTTTCCAGAATAAACAATGAATAGAGAAGATGTTTGACGGAAATCCTTGGTCGCTTGTAAGTAAATCTTCAAGGCACGAACCACGTCCACATTATGTAACAGACGTTCCTTCTTAGACGAAGGATTAGGACACAAGGAAGGAAGAACAATTTCCTGATTAATATTCTTATTTGAAACAACCTTAGGAAGGAATCCAGGTTTAGTACGCAAAACCACCTTATCAGAATGGAATATAAGATAAGGCGACTCACATTGTAACGCAGAAAGCTCAGAAACCCTTCGAGCAGAAGAGATAGCAACTAAGAACAAAACTTTCCAAGATAAAAGCTTAATATCCATGGAATGCATGGGTTCAAACGGAACCCCTTGAAGAACTAAATTCAAACTCCATGGCGGAGCAATAGGTTTAAACACAGGCTTGATTATGATTAAAGCCTGACAAAAAGACTAAACGTCTGGGACATCCGCCAGACGCTTGTGTTGTAGAATTGACAAAGCAGAAATTTGTCCCTTTAAGGAACTAGCTGATAATCCCTTCTCCAATCCTTCTTGGAGAAAGGATAAAATCCTAGGAATCCTAACCCTACTCCATGAGTAGCCCTTGGATTCGCACCAATAAAGATATTTACGCCATATCTTATCGTAAATTTTCCTAGTGACAGGCTTTCGAGCCTGAATCAAAGTATCAATGACCGTCTCAGAGAATCCCCGCTTAGATAAAATCAAGCGTTCAATCTCCAGGCAGTCAGCTGCAGAGAATTTAGATTTGGATGTTGGAACGGACCTTGGATGAGAAGGTCCTGCCTCAATGGCAGTTTCCACGGTGGCAGAGATGACATGTCCACTAGATCTGCATACCAAGCCCTGCGTGGCCACGCAGGCGCTATCAGGATTACTGACCTCTCTCCTGTTTGACTCTTGCAATCAGACGAGGTAGGAGAGGAAATGGAGGAAACACATAAGCCAGGTTGAACGACCAAGGTACTGCTAGAGCATCTATCAGTACAGCTTGGGGATCCCTTGACCTGGACCCGTAACGAGAAAGTTTGGCATTCTGACAAGATGCCATCAGATCCAATTCCGGTGTGCCCCATTGATGGATCAATGCCGCAAACAACTCCGGATGGAGCTCCCACTCCCCCGGATGAAAAGTCTGACGACTTAGAAAATCCGCTTCCCAGTTCTCTACTCCTGGGATATAGATTGCTGATAGGTGGCAAGAGTGAGTATCCGCCCATCGGATTATCTTTGAAACCTCTATCATCGCTAGAGAACTCTTTGTTCCCCCTTGATGATTGAAATATATAATACAGTCGTGATATTGTCTGACTGGAATCTTATGAATTTGGCCAAAGCCAACTGAGGCCACGCCTGAAGAGCATTGAATATTGCTCTCAGATCCAGAATATTGATTGGTAGAAGAGACTCCTCCTGAGTCCAAACACCCTGAGCCTTCAGGGAATTCCAGACTGCACCCCAGCCCAAGAGGCTGGCGTCCGTCGTCACTATAACCCATGCTGGTCTGCGGAAGCACAGACCCTGGGACAGATGATCCTGTGGCAACCACCAAAGAAGAGAGTCTCTGGTCTCTTGATCCAGATTTATCTGAGGAGATAAAATCGCACAATCCCCATTCCACTATCTGAGCATGCACAGCTGCAGTGGCCGGAGATGAAAGCGTGCAAACGGAACGATGTCCATTGCCGCTACCATTAATCCAATGACCTCCATACACTGAGCCACTGATGGCCAAAGAAGGGACTGAAGCGACGGCAAGTATTTAGAATCTTTGACTTTCTGACCTCCGTCAGAAATATTTTCATGTCTACCGAGTCTATCAGAGTTCCCAAGAATGGAACTCTTGAAAGTGGAACTAGTGAGCTCTTTTCTATATTCACTTTCCAACCGTGAGTTCTTAGAAAAGCCAACACGATGTTCGTGTGAGATATGGTTAGATGGTAAGTCGACGCCTGAATCAAAATATCATCCAGATAGGGCGCCACTGCTATGCCCCGCGGACTTAGAACCGCCAGAATGGACCCTAGCACCTTTGTGAAGATTCTGGGAGCTGTGGCCAACCCGAAAGGAAGGGCCACAAACTGATAGTGTTTGTCCAGAAAGGCGAACCTCAGAAACTGATGATGATCCTTGTGGATAGGAATGTGAAGATACGCATCCTTCAAGTCCACGGTGGTCATATATTGACCCTCCTGGATCATTGGCAAAATTGTTCGTATGGTCTACTTCTTGAACGATGTGACTGAGAAATTTGTTTAGACATTTGAGATCTAAAATCGGTCTGAAGGTTCCCTCTTTTTTGGGAACCACGAACAGTTTTGAGTAAAACCCCTGCCCCTGTTCTAGTTTTAGAACTGGACAAATTACACCCATGGTATAGAGGTCTTTTACACAGCGTAAGAACGCCTCTCTTTTTGTCTGGTCTACAGACAAACGTGAAAGATGAAATCTCCCTCTTGGGAGAAAATCCTTGAATTCTAGTCGATACCCCTGGGTCACAATTTCTAATGCCCAGGGATCCTGAACATCCCTTGCCTGAGCGAAGAGAGAAAGTCTGCCCCCTACTAAATCCGGTCCCGGATCGGGGGCTGCTCCTTCATGCTGTAGCAGCAGCGGGCTTCTTAACTTGTTTACCTTTATTCCAGGTCTGGTTAGGTCTCCAGACTGACTTGGATTGTGCAAAATTCCCCTCCTGCTTTGTGGCGGAGGAGGAAGTAGAGGGTCCACCTTTAAAGTTTCGAAAGGAACGAAAATTATTTTGTTTAGCCGTCATCTTAACAGTCTTGTCCTGAGGAAGGGCATGACCTTTACCTCCAGTAATGTCGGAAATGATTTCCTTTAGTTCAGGCCCGAATAGGGTCTTACCTTTAAAAGGAATAGCTAAAAGCTTAGATTTTGATGACACATCAGCAGACCAAGATTTAAGCCATAACGCTCTACGCGCTAAAATGGCAAATCCTGCATTTTTTGCCGCTAATTTAGCCATTTGAAAAGCGGCATCGGTAATAAAAGAATTAGCTAGCTTGAGAGCCTTAATTCTATCCAAAATATCATCTAATAGGGTCTCAACCTTAAGAGACTCCTCTAGAGCCTTGAACCAAAAAGCTGCTGCAGTAGTAACTGGAACAATGCACGCTATAGGTTGTAGAAGAAAACCCTAATGAATAAACAATTTCTTTAAAAGACACTCTAATTTTTTATCCATAGGATCTTTGAAAGCACAAATGTCCTCAATAGGTATAGTTGTACGCTTAGCCAGAGCTCCCTCCACCTTAGGGACCGTCTGCCAGGAATCCCGAATGGTGTCAGATATGGGAAACATTTTCTAAAAGTAGGAGGGGGAGAGAACGGAATGCCTGGAACGGAGTCGCTAAAACCTCCCGGAGTAACAGGCGGAGGTGTTCAAGCTTAAATTTAAAGGCCGTCACGTCCGAGTCTGTTTGAGGGAACACATTTCCTGAATCTGAAAGCTCTCCCTCAGACAGCAATTCCCCTACCCCCAACTCAGAACACTGAGGGTACATCCGAAATGGCCAATAAAGCATCAGAGGGCTCAGCATTTACCCTAATACCGGACCTACTGCGCTTACTCTGTAAACCTGGCAGTTTAGATAATACCTCTGTAAGGGTAGTAGACATAACTACAGCCATATCATGCAGAGTAAAAGAATTAGACGCACTAGAAGTACTTGGCGTCGCTTGAGTGGGCGTTAAAGGTTGTGACACTTGGGGAGAATTGGATGGCATAACCTGATTCTCTTCAGACTGAGAATCATCCTTAGACATACTTTTATCACAAAAATATGTTCTTTGCAATGTAAGGCCCTTTCAGTACATGAGGGACACAATGTAAGTGGGGGTTCCACAATGGCTTCTAAACACATAGAGCATTGACTTTCTTCAATGTCAGACATGTTGAACAGGCTAGTAATAACCACAAAAAGTCTTGAAAACACTTTATTTAATGAAAAAAACCATTTGAAAAAACGGTACTGCGCCTTTAAGAAGTAAAAAAGCGCATAATTTTTCCATAACAGCTTTAAAATGTTATAACTCTCACAATTTTAGCATATATGTGTCTTATCTTGTAACCTAAGATTGCACCACAAGGGACAAATTAACCCTCTATGAGAAAAACATTACCCAAAAACGTTATAAAAAAATAGATTAGCAACCCCCTGCCCTCAGGGGTCTGAGAAATCTCAATATAACTTCGTTAGGCTATGTCTTCAGCTTAGGCCCACAGGAGCTGGCTGCCTTCATATGAAAATCAGGCCCTGCCCATCCTATGCAATGTTTCTCTGCCTAACAAAACCGCTGTAAAGCGGTATAGGAACTAGCCATGTGGGTTTTTTGTATCCCCAAATAAAACACATAAGCCAAGTGAAACCCTCCAGTGCCATTAAACATAAAAACGTTTCATCATAAAAACGTTATGTTGCCAGTGTCAACCATGCTGCCATTCCTTTGCTGCATTTTAGCCCATAATATACAGGTCCCAGTAATACCCCTTCATATATGTAGGATTACTGCTTACCCCTTTCCTCATGGGAACTATGTCAGCCAGTTCTGAAATACCAGTCTCTTCAGAAATAAATGACTGAACATACCTCAATGCTTGTAGCATGAAAAAACGTTCCCCACACTGAAGCTTCTCAAGTACCCCTCAGCCATTCTGTGGGAACTCCTCTGGATCTTAGTGACAACTGCTAAGATCATCAACTTCCAGGCAGAAATCTTCTTCCATCTGCTGCC
Source organism: Bombina bombina (assembly GCF_027579735.1). NCBI lineage: Eukaryota > Metazoa > Chordata > Amphibia > Anura > Bombinatoridae > Bombina > Bombina bombina. The sequence continues at coordinate 147,151,311 of NC_069500.1, read as the reverse complement.
TGAGGAAAAATAGCACTCACCGGTACCATTTAAAATAAAAAAAAGTCTTGCTTGAAGAAAATAAAAACCATCATTTTAACACCTCTTTCACTTTACCTCTTCCTATTACTAGTATAGGCAAAGAGAATGACTGGGGGGTGGAGAAAAGGGAGGAGCTATATATATACAGCTCTGCTGTGGTGCCCTTTGCCACTTCCTGTTAGCAGGAGGATAATATCCCACAAGGATGAATCCGAGGACTCGTCTTTTTTAGTAGAAGAAAAGTTTGGCGCCAAGTATGACGCACAACGTAACGTAAAATTTTTTTGGCCGCCAACCATGTCCGGAAATGACACATTTGCATCACCAACGACGCAACCCTGTGTGAACCCCTGCGTCAAGTACGACGCCGGAAATGACGAACTTGCGTCAACGGACGTGCCTTTCGCGCCAAAAACGTTGCGCGCCAAGAATGACGCAATAAAGTGTAGCATTTAGCGCACCCGCAAGTCTAAGACAGCCCGCAATTTGAAACAAGTAGTCAATTGAAAAAAAAAAAAAAAACTAACCCCAGGTAAGAAAAATATTTCTCAATATTAACTTTCCCAAATATGAAACTGACAATCTGCAAAAGGAAATACATGAACCTGACTCATGGCAAATATAAGTACAATACATATATTTAGAACTTTATATAAATGCATAAAGTTCCAAACCATAGCTGAGGTGTCTTAAAGGGACACTGTACCCAAATTTTTTCTTTCGTGATTCAGATTGAGCATGAAATTTTAAGCAACTTTCTAATTTACTCCTATTATCAAATTTTCTTAATTCTCTTGGTATCTTTATTTGAAATGCACGAATGTAAGTTTAGATGCCGGCCCATTTTTGGTGAACAACCTGGGTTGCCCTTGCTGGTTGTTGGATAAATTCATCCACCAATAAAAAAAGTGCTGTCCAGAGTACTGAAACCAAAAAAAGCTTAGATGCCTTCTTTTTCAAATAAAGATAACAAGAGAATGAAGAAAAATTAATAATAGGAGCAAATTAGAAAGTTGCTTAAAATTGCATGTTCTTTCTGAATTACAAAAGGAAAAATTTGGGTTCAGTGTCCCTTTAAGAAATAAAAACATACTTACCAAAAGACACCCATCCACATATAGCAGATAGCCAAACCAGTACTTAAACAGTTATCAGTAGAGGTAATGGTATATGAGAGTATATCGTCGATCTGAAAAGGGAGGTAGGACGAATCTCTACGACCGATAACAGAGAACCTATGAAATAGATCCCCGTTAGGATGACCATTGCATTCAATAGGTAATACTCTCCACGTCCCTCTGATATTCGCTATACTCTGAGAGGAATCGGGCTTCAAAATGCTGAGAAGCGCATGTCAACGTAGAAATCTTAGCACAAAAACTTACTTCACCACCTCCATAGGAGGCAAAGTTTGCAAAACTGAATTGTGGGTGTGGTGAGTGGTGTATTTATAAGCATTTTGAGGTTTGGGAAACTTTGCCCCTCCTGGTAGGATTGTATATCCCTTACGTCACTAGCTCATGGACTCTTGCCAATTACATGAAAGAAAAGGTATTGCAGTAATGCCTCAATATTGAGGCATCACGGCAATATCTTGAAGGCGATCAGGATCGCTTCCAGCCGCTTTAAACCCCTAACGACGTACAGGGTACGTTGTTGGTTTTTAATGACCATTTTGTGTATACCCTGTACGACGTGTGTCGTTAAGCGGTTAACTACCATAAGAAAGATCTACATATTCCTACCCCAAATAAATCAATGTTCTTTTGTATGTTTTACAAAGGTGTCTCTAACAACAGAGAGAGAACATTAATAGGAATCACACAACTGCTTATTATTAACTTATGAATAAGAAAAACTTTAAAAATATCAATTTAAGGATGACATGCTACCATTCATAATGTGATCATATAACAAACTAAGTAACATTTTTCCTACAAAAGTACACTGTAATTACACTTTGAAGCTGAAGGATTTAAAAAACAGTTTACAACAGAAATGTACATTGCAACACCATATAACTTAAATAAATGAGATGTTTATTTTGTGCTTAACCAAAACAAGGTTTTTTTTTTAATAAAAACAAAAAAAACACATACAAAAAACAAAACAAAACACATTCCACGTTATCTTTAACATTTAGTTATTCATTGAGACAGTTGAAATTTGCTATGCATTTTTCTGAAAAAAAAAAAAAAAAAATCTAACAAGTCCTTTTAAGTCTATACATGTTTTGGGTCTTTGTATATCTATTCCCAGGTATCTTCATTTGCATCTTGATGGAATCCAACACTGCCAACACTCTCTTTTTCTTTAACAACCCCAACCTATATTAGGGAATAAGAGAAGATGTTTAAATTTTGTCCATTATACATACAAATGTATTTATCCAACTTCAACAAATACACAATAAAAAAAAATGCATTATCACTTAGTCCGAACTTAAAATGATTTTCTTCTGACAAATGTCAGTTATGTCTATTTCCACTCCTTATGTGACAGCCATCAGCCAATCACAAATGCATATATTCTGGGCATTCTTGCACATGCTCAGTAGGAGCTGAAGACTAAAAAAGTGTAAATCTAAAAGGACTGTACATTTTGTTAATGGAAGTAAATTGGAAAGTTGTTTAAAATTGCTGCTCTGTCTGAATCAGGCAAGTTTAATTTTGACTTTAGTGTCCCTTCAACTAACTATAACGATGAATAAAAGTAAAAATGTGCAAGTGCATTTATAGATCATAGGCCTCAAAATATTTTATGTTCATTTCTGTTAAACAATAAACTGAAGATATTTTTAGTTTTTTATTATAGCAAACTAACTTGGACATGGAAAACTGCAATTTGTTTTAAATTACCAATGAAACTATCATGTATAATATGCTGTGTGTGTGTGTATGTATGTATGTATGTATGTATGTATGTATGTATATATATATATATATATATATATATATATATATATATATATATATATAAAATCCAAAGTCATACATATAGTGAAGCAGGAAACAAGAAAGCAAGAAAGATTAAGTCGGGGCAAAACAAGTTCTGTCACCAACTGTGCAAAAAAAGGAAAAAGTATGGAAAGAGGACTGAGTACCTGCCTTACATATCTGATCAATTGCAAAACTAGGCGGTGCCACTAGGAAGTGGTCAAAAACCCATACAAGAGCTTTACAACTCTGCCATTTATCTCAGTTTTATATTTAGCCAAGAAGAGAATAGGACAGAAAGGTAGAAAAGGCAAAGCAGGGTCTATAGAGGTGTCAATAGAGCTGTCCCCAAAAACTGAAACGGGCAGGGCCTGAGGACCATCATCACTCCAAAAGAAAAGAATTATCAGGTAAGCAAATTTTTTTGTTTCCTTTTGTAAAATGACGATGGTACATGGTCCTCTATAACATATGGGATTAATACCCAAGCCGATGGTCTATGTTACGAAAAGGGTAGGACAATTGTTCAGGTAGTTCTTATTTAGCTGCTTGCTAAAACCAAAACCTCAAAGCAATAACCCACAATGCTGTAATGCTCTTAGAAAGGTGACCGTCCAACCATCAAGAAAGTCTTTAATCCCTTCTTACAAGTTAAGATGCAAACTGTGCCTTAGTAGCTTTCTGTCCCTTACTTAAAAAAAAACAAAAAAAGAAGTTTGACTGAAATCTAAAGTTGCTTGGCAATAGAACGTCAAAGCCTTTACTATAATCAGATTATGCAATATTCGCTACCTAGAGTTAGCAGGATCTGAATACAAGGAAGGAACAACCATCTTGATTGGTATTTTCCTTTAGGATACAAATCATAATTATATACATACAAAAACATAATGGAATGCACATGAAAAAAGGAAATTTATGCTTACCTGATAAATGTATTTCTTCTACGATACGACGAGTCCCCGGATTTCATCCTTACTTGTGGGATATTAACCTCCTGCTAACAGGAAGTGGCAAAGAGCACCACAGCAGAGCTGTATATATAGCTCCTCCCTTCCCTCCAGCCCCAGTCATTCGACCGAAGGTTTAGGAAGAGAAAGGAAAAGCTAAAGGTGCAGAGGTGACTGAAGTTGGCTACAGGACACAGATGAAACGGGAGGGACAAGACAGAGACCTAAACGGAAGGCACCACTGCTTGAAGAACCTTTCTCCCAAAAACAGCCTCAGAAGAAGCAAAAGTATCAAATTTGGAAAAAGTATGAAGAGACGACCAAGTCGCAGCCTTACAAATCTGTTCAACAGAAGCATAGTTTTTAAAGGCCCATGTGGAAGCCACAGCCCTAGTAGAATGAGCCGTAATTCTTTCAGGAGGCTGCTGTCCAGCAGTCTCATATGCCAGGCAGATGATACTTCTCAGCCAAAAAGAAAGAGAGGTAGCCGTAGCTTTCTGACCCCTACGCTTTCCAGAATAAACAATGAATAATGAAGATGATTGACGGAAATCCTTAGTCGCCTGTAAGTAAAACTTTAAGGCACGGACCACGTCCAGATTATGTAACAGACGCTCCTTCTTAGAAGAAGGATTAGGACACAAGGAAGGAACAACAATTTCCTGATTAATATTCTTATTTGAAACAACCTTAGGAAGAAATCCAGGTTTGGTATGCAAAACCACCTTATCAGAATGGAATATAAGATAAGGTGAATCACATTGTAACGCTGAAAGCTCAGAAACTCTACGAGCAGAAGAAATAGCAACTAAAAACAAAACTTTCCAAGATAATTTAATATCTATGGAATGCATGGGTTCAAACAGAACCCCTTGAAGAACTCTAAGAACTAAATTCAAACTCCAGGGAGGAGTAATTGGTCTAAATACAGGCTTAATTCTGGTTAGAGCCTGACAAAAAGACTGAACATCTGGCACATCTGCCAAACGCTTGTGAAGCAAAATTGACAAAGCAGAAATCTGTCCCTTTAAGGAACTTGCTGATAAACCTTTCTCCAATCCTTCTTGGAGAAAAGACAGAATCCTGGGAATCCTAACTATACTCCACGAGTAGCCCTTGGATTCACACCAATAAAGATATTTACGCCATATCTTATGATAGATTTTTCTAGTGACAGGCTTACGTGCCTGTATCAAAGTATCGATAACCGAATCAGAAAATCCCCGCTTAGATAAAATCAAGCGTTCAATCTCCAAGCAGTCAGCTGCAGAGAATTTAGATTTGGTTGAAAAGGTCCTTGAATGAGAAGGTCCTGTCTCAAAGGAAGTTTCCACGGTGGCAGAGAGGACATGTCCACTAGATCCGCATACCAAGTCCTGCGTGGCCACGCAGGTGCTATCAGGATTACTGAAGCTCTCTCCTGTTTGATCCGAGCAATCACACGTGGAAGGAGAGGAAACGGTGGAAACACATAAGCTAGGCTGAACGACCAAGGCACTGCCAAGGCATCTATCAGTTCGGCCTGAGGATCCCTTGACCTGGATCCGTAACGTGGAAGCTTGGCATTCTGACGAGATGCCATCAGATCCAATTCTGTTCTGCCCCATTGGCGGATCAATGAGGCAAACACTTCCGGGTGGAGTTCCCACTCCCCCAGATGAAAAGTCTGAAAAGAAAATCCGCTTCCCAGTTCTCTACTCCTGGGATGTAGATTGCCGATAGATAACAAGAGTGGGCCTCCGCCCAACGGATTATCTTGGATACTTCTATCATCGCTAAGGAACTCCTTGTTCCCCCCTGATGATTGATATAAGCCACAGTCGTGATATTGTCCGACTGGAATCTGATGAATTTGGCCAAAGCCAACTGAGGCCACGCCTGCAGCACATTGAATATTGCTCTCAGTTCCAGAATATTGATTGGAAGTAGAGACTCCACCTGAGTCCAAACACCCTGAGCCTTCAGAGAGTTCCAGACTGCACCCCAGCCCAGTAGACTGGCGTCCGTTGTCACTATCACCCACGAGGGTCTGAAAGTTCCCTCTTTTTTGGGAACCACAAAAAGATTGGAGTAAAACCCCTGCCCCTGTTCCAGTTTTGGGACAAATTACTCCCATGGTAGAGAGGTCTCTTACACAGCGTAAGAACGCCTCTCTTTTTATCTGGTCTACAAACGTGAAAGATGAAATCTCCCTCTTGGGAGAAAATCCTTGAATTCCAGTTGATACCCGTGGGTCACGATTTCCAAAGCCCAGGGGTCCTGAACATCTCTTGCCCAAGCCTGAGCAAAGAAAGAAAGTCTGCCCCCTACTAGATCCGGTCCCAGATCGGGTACCGCCCCTTCATGCTGTCTTTGTAGCAGCAGCTGGCTGCTTGGATTGTTTACCTTTATTCCAAGCCTGGTTGGGTCTCCAGACGGACTTGGATTGAGCAAAATTCCCTTCCTGCTTTGTGGAGGAAGCAGAGGGTACCCCTTTAAAATTTCGAAAAGAACGAAAATGATTTTGTTTACCCCTCATCTTAACAGACCTATCCTGAGGTAGGGCGTGGCCTTTACCTGAAGTAATGTCAGAAATGATTTCCTTCAATTCAGGCCCGAATAGGGTCTTACCCTTGAAAGGAATAGCTAAGAGCTTAGATTTTGATGACACATCAGCAGACCACGATTTGAGCCATAACGCTCTACGCGCTAAAATGGCAAAGCCTGCATTTTTCGCCGCTAATTTAGCAATTTGAAAAGCGGCATCTGTAATAAAAGAATTAGATAGCTTAAGAGCTTTAATTCTATCCAAAATGTCCCCTAATGGGGTCTCAACCTTCAGAGACTCTTCTAGAGCATCAAACCAAAAAGCTGCTGCAGTAGTAACTGGAACAATGCAAGCTGTCGGTTGTAAAAGAAAACCCTGATGAATAAATAATTTCTTTAGAAGACTGTCTAACTTCTTATCCATAGGGTCTTTGAAAGCACAACTGTCCTCGATAGGTATAATTGTACGCTTAGCCAGGGTAGATATAGCTCTCTCCACCTTAGGGACAGTCTGCCAAAGAGTCCCGAATGGTGTCTGATATGGGAAACATTTTCTTAAAATTAGGAGGAGGAGAGAACGGTATACCTGGTCTATCCCATTCCTTTTTTACAATTTCCAAAATTCTTTTAGGAACCGGAAAAACATCAGTGTAAGTAGGCACCTCTAGATATTTGTCCATCTTACACAACTTCTCTGGTGGTACCACAATAGGGTCACAATCATCCTTAGTCGCTAAAACCTCCCTAAGTAACAGGCGGAAGTGTTCAAGCTTAAATTTATGACGTCCGAATCTGTCTGAGGTAACATATTTCCTGATTAATGGAAAAAGATGTGGGCGAGAAAGTGCATTTAGACAATAAAAGGTTGACGAATATGAAACCTGTACAAGTTGTATTACCGCAAATGGTCACATAGTATATAAGCAACACTTGTAATCAAATTGTTGTAGCAAAAAATAGTAACTGTGACAGGTTTCAAATAAAGAGATTCTTCAGTTTCCCAGTAATTTTCGTATAAAACTTAGCTTTTATTTGAAAAAACTTGAGTAAAAGTAAATAATGGTACAGACCTGGAGAAGAATTCTTATTGACTTTGACAAACAAAGTGATAAATACCTACGACACCTGAAGGGGCGTCACTAGACGCGTTTCGCCGTAGCTTTCTCAATAGTGACTAACTTGTAAATGAGACCGCCAACTTTTTAAACTTCCTTCTCTTCTTACCGCTTCCAATCAGAAAGCAGTCTAATCCTGTCTACAATTCTAACCTATCATGCTATGTTCATACATAATACTCATCTGTTGCTAGGTAGAATGTAAATATCTTGCCTGCTATGGGCTGTACTCTGATCGTCGCAACCAATCATTAATTATATCGGAAAGTGTCATCAGCAGTTGCTAGGGAGAGTATTCTATCAGATTCTATTGAGCCCTATAGACTATCGCTAACTATTTTAACAATGTAATGATTATGTATATAAAATATAAAACTATGTTCTAGCAGTATAAAACAAATCGTGTTTGGAGCTACATAAGGTTGTATACACATTTTACATACTCTGTTACAATGTTGGATCTTATACTAAAAAAAGAGAAAAACAAGAAAAAGACATTTTAAATAAAAAAAACGGAATAAAAAAGATAAACAAAAATCTGCTCTGCTGGGGACCAATGAACTGTTAAGTAAGGTAGGGAAAAAGGGAATGTATTTATCTCAAAATAAGAATACGTTGCTTGTAAGAGAAATACATTGCTTGTAAGAGAAATACATTGCTTATGAGAAAGAGCTAATTTCCGGATAATGGAAATCTCTGGGATATGCCAAAGAACGAGGAAAATCATAGGTATATACTGCAACATTTATATAGATAAAGAATTCAAAACTAAGATAAAAAACCCAAATTTAACATTTCAGTGTACTTTTCCTTCCCTAGTGATAATTATAGTCTATCACTATAATGTTTAACCCAAGAATAGATCAACATCCCACCTAGCATTTATGCCATTAGGTTCCTTTGTTTGCAAGAAAAAACATAATTTATGCTTACCTGATAAATTCCTTTCTCCTGTAGTGTGGTCAGTCCACGGGTCATCATTACTTCTGGGATATTAACTCCTCCCCAACAGGAGGTGCAAGAGGATCACCCAGCAGAGCTGCTATATAGCTCCTCCCCTCTACGTCACACCCAGTCATTCGACCAAGAACCAACGAGAAAGGAGAAGCTAAAGGGTGCAGTGGTGACTGGAGTATAATTTAAAAATTTAGACCTGCCATAAAAAACAGGGCGGGCCGTGGACTGACCACACTACAGGAGAAAGGAATTTATCAGGTAAGCATAAATTATGTTTTCTCCTGTTAAGTGTGGTCAGTCCACGGGTCATCATTACTTCTGGGATACCAATACCAAAGCAAAAGTACACGGATGACGGGAGGGACAGGTAGGATCTTTATACAGAAGGAACCACTGCCTGAAGAACCTTTCTCCCAAAAATAGCCTCCGAAGAAGCAAAAGTGTCAAATTTGTAAAATTTGGAAAAAGTATGAAGCGAAGACCAAGTTGCAGCCTTGCAAATCTGTTCAACAGAGGCCTCATTCTTAAAGGCCCAAGTGGAAGCCACAGCTCTAGTGGAATGAGCTGTAATTCTTTCAGGAGGCTGCTGTCCAGCAGTCTCATAAGCTAAACGTATTATGCTACGAAGCCAAAAAGAGAGAGGTAGCAGAAGCTTTTTGACCTCTCCTCTGACCAGAATAAACGACAAACAGGGAAGACGTTTGTCGAAAGTCTTTAGTTGCCTGTAAATAGAATTTTAGGGCACGAACTACATCCAGATTGTGCAGAAGACGTTCCTTCTTTGAAGAAGGATTTGGACACAAGGATGGAACAACAATCTCTTGATTGATATTCCTGTTAGTGACTACCTTAGGTAAGAACCCAGGTTTAGTACGCAGAACTACCTTATCTGAGTGAAAAATCAGATAAGGAGAATCACAATGTAAGGCTGATAACTCAGAGACTCTACGAGCCGAGGAAATAGCCATTAAGAACAGAACTTTCCAAGATAACAACTTTATATCAATGGAATGGAGGGGTTCAAACGGAACGCCCTGTAAAACGTTAAGAACAAGGTTTAAACTCCATGGCGGAGCAACAGTTTTAAACACAGGCTTAATCCTGGCCAAAGCCTGACAAAAAGCCTGAACGTCTGGAACTTCTGACAGACGTTTGTGTAACAGAATGGACAGAGCTGAGATCTGTCCCTTTAAGGAACTAGCGGATAAACCCTTTTCTAAACCTTCTTGTAGAAAAGACAATATCCTAGGAATCCTAACCTTACTCCAAGAGTAACCTTTGGATTCACACCAATATAGGTATTTACGCCATATTTTATGGTAAATCTTTCTGGTAACAGGCTTCCTAGCCTGTATTAAGGTATCAATTACTGACTCAGAAAATCCACGTTTTGATAAAATCAAGCGTTCAATTTCCAGGCAGTCAGCTTCAGAGAAATTAGATTTTGATGTTTGAAGGGACCCTGAACCAGAAGGTCCTGTCTCAGAGGCAGAGACCAAGGTGGACAGGATGACATGTCCACTAGATCTGCATACCAGGTCCTGCGTGGCCACGCAGGCGCTATTAGAATCACTGATGCTTTCTCCTGTTTGATCCTGGAAGCATCGGGAAGGGTGGGAACACATAAGCCTTCCCGAAGGTCCAAGGTGCTGTCAAAGCATCCACCAGGGCCGCTCCCGGATCCCTGGATCTGGACCCGTAACAAGGAAGCTTGGCGTTCTGTCGAGACATCATGAGATCTATTTCTGGTTTGCCCCAACGTCGAAGTATTTGGGCAAAGACTTCCGGATGAAGTTCCCACTCCCCCGGATGAAAAGTCTGACGACTTAGGAAATCCGCCTCCCAGTTCTCCACTCCCGGAATGTGGATTGCTGATAGGTGGCAAGAGTGAGACTCTGCCCAGCGAATTATCTTTGATACTTCCATCATCGCTAGGGGGCTTCTTGTCCCTCCTTGATGGTTGATGTAAGCTACAGTCGTGATGTTGTCCGACTGAAACCTGATGAACCCCCGCGTTGTTAACTGGGGCCAAGCCAGAAGGGCATTGAGTACTGCTCTCAATTCCAGAATGTTTATTGGCAGGAGACTCTCCTCCTGAGTCCAAGATCCCTGAGCCTTCAGGGAATTCCAGACAGCGCCCCAACCTATCCAATCTGGCCTGCTGAATGGCATCCCCCTGGACAGATGTGGTCGAGAAAGCCACCATAGAAGAGAATTTCTGGTCTCTTGATCCAGATTCAGAGTAGGGGACAAATCTGAGTAATCCCCATTCCACTGACTTAGCATGCACAATTGCAGCGGTCTGAGGTGTAGGCGTGCAAAAGGTACTATGTCCATTGCCGCTACCATTAAGCCGATCACCTCCATGCATTGAGCCACTGACGGGTGTTGAATGGAATGAAGGACACGGCAAGCGTTTTGAAGCTTTGTTAACCTGTCTTCTGTCAGGTAGATCTTCATTTCTACAGAGTCTATAAGAGTCCCCAAGAAGGGAACTCTTGTGAGTGGAAAAAGAGAACTCTTCTTTTCGTTTACCTTCCACCCATGCGACCTTAGAAATGCCAGTACTAACTCTGTATGAGACTTGGCAGTTTGAAAGCTTGAAGCTTGTATCAGAATGTCGTCTAGGCATGGAGCTACCGAAATTCCTCACGGTCTTAGCACCGCCAGAAGAGCCCCCAGAACCTTTGTGAAGATTCTTGGAGCCGTAGCCAACCCGAATGGAAGAGCTACAAACTGGTAATGCCTGTCTAGGAAGGCAAACCTTAGGTACCGGTGATGATCTCTGTGAATCGGTATGTGAAGGTAAGCATCCTTTAAATCCACTGTGGTCATGTACTGACCCTTTTGGATCATGGGTAGAATTGTCTGAATAGTTTCCATTTTGAACGATGGAACTCTTAGGAATTTGTTTAGGATCTTTAAATCCAAGATTGGTCTGAAGGTTCCTTCTTTCTTGGGAACCACAAACAGATTTGAGTAAAATCCCTGTCCGTGTTCCGACCGCGGAACCGGATGGATCACTCCCATTAGTAACAGATCTTGTACGCAGCGTAGAAACGCCTCCTTCTTTATTTGGTTTGTTGACAACCTTGACAGATAGAATCTCCCCTTTGGGGGAGAGGATTTGAAGTCCAGAAGATATCCCTGAGATATGATCTCTAGCGCCCAGGGATCCTGGACATCTCTTGCCCAAGCCTGGGCGAAGAGAGAAAGTCTGCCCCCCACTAGATCCGTTCCCGGATCGGGGGCCCTCAATTCATGCTGTCTTAGGGGCAGCAGCAGGTTTTCTGGCCTGCTTGCCCTTGTTCCAGGACTGGTTAGGTCTCCAGCCTTGTCTGTAACGAGCAACAGCTCCTTCCTGTTTTGGTGCAGAGGAAGTTGATGCTGCTCCTGCCTTGAAATTACGAAAGGAACGAAAATTAGACTGTCTAGCCCTAGGTTTGGCTCTGTCTTGAGGCAGGGCATGGCCTTTACCTCCTGTAATGTAACCGGGCCCGAATAAGGTCTGCCCTTTGAAAGGTATGTTAAGTAACTTAGATTTAGAAGTAACGTCAGCTGACCACGATTTTAGCCACAGTGCTCTGCGTGCCTGAATGGCGAAACCGGAATTCTTAGCCGTAAGTTTAGTTAAATGTACCACGGCATCTGAAACAAATGAATTAGCTAGCTTAAGTGTTTTAAGCCTGTTTGAAATTTCTTCGATAGTAATTGAGTCAAGAGTCTCTTCCAGGGACTCGGACCAAAAAGCGGCCGCGGCCGTGACAGACGCAATACATGCAAGGGGTTGCAATATAAAACCTTGTTGAACAAACATTTTCTTAAGGTAACCCTCTAATTTTTTATCCATTGGATCTGAAAAGGCACAGCTATCCTCCACCGGGATAGTGGTACGCTTAGCCAGAGTAGAAACCGCTCCCTCCACCTTAGGGATCGTCTGCCATAAGTCCCGTGTGGTGGCGTCTATTGGGAACATCTTTCTAAATACAGGAGGGGGGGAGAAAAGGGTACACCGGGCCTATCCCACTCCTTAGTAATTATCTCTGTAAGCCTCTTAGGTATAGGAAATACGTCAGTACTCGCCGGTACCGCATAGTATCTATCCAGCCTACATAATTTCTCTGGGATTGCAACGGTGTTACAATCATTCAGAGCTGCTAATACCTCCCCTAGCAGAACGCGGAGGTTTTCAAGCTTAAACTTAAAATTAGAAATGTCTGAGTCCACTCTATTGGGATCAGAACCGTCACCTGCAGATTGAAGCTCTCCGTCCTCATGTTCCGCATACTGTGACCCAGTATCTGACATGGCCCTAGTATTATCAGCGCACTCTGTTATCATCCCAGAGTGGTCACGCTTCCCTCTAAGTTCTGGTAATTTAGACAAAACTTCAGTCATAACATTAGCCATGTCCTGCAATGTGATTTGTAATGGCCGCCCTGAAGTACTCGGCGTTACCATATCACGCACCTCCCGAGCGGGAGATGCAGGTACTGACACGTGAGGGGAGTTAGTCGGCATAACTTTCCTCTCGTTGTCTGGTGAATGATGTTCAATTTGTACAGATTGACTTTTATTTAAAGTAGCATCAATGCAATTAGTACATAAATTTCTATTGGGCTCCACTTTGGCTTTAGTACATATAGCACAGAGATATTCCTCTGAGTCAGACATGTTAAACACACTAGCAAATAAACCAGCAACTTGGAAATACTTTTCAATTTAATTTTCAATAGTATGAAAAAACATACTGTGCCTTTAAGAAGCACAGAAAGTTATGACAGTTGAGTAACAATAAAACGGATAAACTATAATCAAATTCTTTCCGGTAAAAATACAAATTTAGCAAAGGATTGCCCTCATTAGCAATGGATAACTAACCCTTAAATAGCAGAAAAAATATACAGAATATAACGTTTTTTATCACAGTCAAGCACTATCTCACAGGTCTGCTGTGAGTGATTACCTCCCTCAAAATAACTTTTGAAGACCCTTGAGCTCTGTAGAGACGAACCGGATCATGCAGGGAAGAAAAACAGACTTGTGACTGAATTCCTGATGCGTAGTAAAAGCGCCAAATTAAGCCCCTCCCCCTCACACACAACAGTGAGGGAGATCAGTAAACTGTCATAAACTAAATAAAATGCCCGCCAAGTGGATAATTAGTGCCCAACACAATTTTTCACCCAGTACCTCAGAAAATTAAACGATTTAACATGCCAGCAAAACGTTTAACCTCAAATAAATAAATTGTCACAGAAAACCTACTGCTAGCCGTTCTCACTGCAATATAGGCTAAGGTCTTATTCATACAGTATCATTCCAGTGAAGTGCCATTCCCCAGAATACTGAAGTGAAAATATACATACATGACAGCCTGATACCAGTTGCTACTACTGCATTTAAGGCTGAACTTACTTTATATAGGTATTTGCAGTATTTTCTAGTCAATTCCATTCTCAGAAAATAATATGCTGCTACATACCTCTCTGCAGGTGAACCTGCCCGCTGTCCCCTGATCTGAAGTATACCTCACCCCTCAGATGGCCGAGAACAGCAACATGATCTTAACTACTCCGGTTAAAATCATATAGAAACTCAGGTAGATTCTTCTTCAAATTCTCCCTGAGAATGAACAACACACTCCGGTGCTGTTTTAAAATAACAAACTTTTGATTGAAGTCATAAAAACTAAGTAAAATCACCACAGTCCTCTCACACATCCTATCTATTAGTTGGGTGCAAGAGAATGACTGGGTGTGACGTAGAGGGGAGGAGCTATATAGCAGCTCTGCTGGGTGATCCTCTTGCACTTCCCGTTGGGGAGGAGTTAATATCCCAGAAGTAATGATGACCCGTGGACTGACCACACTTAACAGGAGAAATATCCATTTAGTCTCTTTAAATAATAAATTTCTAAATCTGTTGCCTCACCTAGGTAAAATGTTTATATAGTCTATTGCTTGGATCTGAAATGCTCTTGTAGGATTTGGATGTGTTGCAAAATGTTTTGCTACTCTTGTTTTTGGTTGGTCTGCCTGTATGTCGTTGAGATGTTCCCTAGTCCTATCTTTTAGCATACGGCTCGAACAACCCACATACTGTTTATCACATAATAAGCATGTGATAAGATAAACTATATATCTAGAAGTGCAATCTAAACGATATCTGATTTTGTATTGCTTTTGTGTGTTTGTAGACATAAATGTTTCTTCTGTCTTTACATAGGCACAAGTGAGACATGGATTATGTCCACACTTGAAGCAGCCTTTTTTACTTAACCAATTTTCTTTTGTCTTCCTGTTTTTAGTCCCTGTGTAGACATACTCAACTAATTTATCACCTATTGTTGGTGATCTTCTAGCTATATATCTACAGCCTTCCTGTACTATTTTATTTAAAGTATTGTCTGTTTGGAGTATATTTAAATTGTTTTTTACTATGTTTGTAATTTTGCTTAACTGTTTGCTGTATGTTGTGATAAAGTTGATACCTTTTTGTTTCTTAGATGTATTTCTAAGGTAAGATTTTCTTCCTTTTTTGGGGGTAAGCAGCTTTTTTCTATTTACCAGTCTTATTTCAGACTGAATTTGTCGCAAGAGAAGGAAGTTTAAAAAGTTGGCGGTCTCATTTACAAGTTAGTCACTATTTAGAAAGCTACGGCGAAACGCGTCTAGTGACGCCCCTTCAGGTGTCGGAGGTATTTAGCACTTTGTCAAAGTCAATAAGAATTCTTCTCCAGGTCTGTACCATTATTTACTTTTACTCAAGTTTTTTCAAATAAAAGCTAAGTTTTATACGAAAATTACTGGAAAACTGAAGAATCTCTTTATTTGAAACCTGTCACAGTTACTATTTTTTGTTACAACAATTTGATTACAAGTGTTGCTTATATACTATGTGACCATTTGCGGTAATACAACTTGTAAAGGTTTCATATTCGTCAACCTTTTATTGTCTAAATGCACTTTCTCGCCCACATCTTTTTTTTATTAATCTTTATTTGGATAACACACTCCTGCAGTAGTGGAACAGTAGGTAGTGTTTTGCTTATCGATAACTGTGCTTTGTTAAAAGGGTTAAGCACGGGCGTGGTGCATATTATAGCCACAACAGAGGAGTGCTCCCTGGACAGAACATATTTCCTGAGTCTGAAAGTTCTCCCTCAGACAGCAATTCCCTGACCCCCAACTCAGAACACTGTGAGGGTACATCAGAAATAGCCAATAAAGCATCAGAGGATTCAGTATTCACATTAATACCTGAGCTACTGCGTTTACCCTGTAACACTGGTAATTTAGATAATACCTCTGTAAGGGAAGTTGACATAAATGCAGCCATCTCCTGCAGAGTAAAAGAATTAAGACGCACTAGAGGTACTTGGCGCTGCTTGTGTGGGCGTTAAAGGTTGTGACACTTGGGGAGAATTGGACGGCATATCCTGATTCTCAATGTCAGACATGTTGAACTGACTAGCAATAACCACAATAGTCGTTAAAAACACAATATGATTAAACACACATGTTCAATGTGGCCAAAAATTATTGCACCAGAAGAGCAAAGGCGAACCTCGCGCCTACCTGCCCCCAGGGTACTGCAAAACGACTCGACAACGATCCGGTGAACAGAACACAAGTTTAGGCCCAACCAGAGCTAATGCCTGCTGCCTTCTCAGTCAGAGTAAACTGCGCGTCTCAGCGCGCGAAAATAGGCCCCGCCCATCATGGACGTCGAACAAACTAATCTGTATCACCGCATGGGAAGCGGTTAGCAAAGAAAGCCATGTGGTCCCCTAAAAATATCACAGTAATGCTGCAGCCATACTTATATTTGTATTTTTATCCAACCAAATAAAAACATTAAGCTGCCTCTCCCAGTGTCCCTTTATATATTACTTCAGCCCAGTATTATATCAATGAAAGAATATAAGCATAGGATTTACAGTAACACCCTTTGTAAAACAGGTCTACTTCTTACCCCTTCCCTTGCAGGAAAAAAAATGTCAGCCAGTTCTGATATAACAAGTCTCCTCAGAAATAAAAGACTGAACATACCTCAATGCTTGTAGCATGCAACCGTTCTCCACACGGAAGATTTCTCTTGCACTACCTTCAGGAACTCTGTGGGAACCAACATGGATCTTAGTTACGTCTGCTAAGATCATCAACCTCAGGGCAGAAATCTTCTTCCATATCTCCCTGAGGAAAATAGTACTCACCGGTACCATTTAAAATAAAAAACTTCTTGACTGAAGAAACTAAAACTAACACCTCACGTTACCTCTTCCTATTACTAACACAGGCAAAGAGAATGACTGGGGGGAAGGGAAGGGAGGAGCTATATATACAGCTCTGCTGTGGTGCTCTTTGCCAAAACAAATAACAAAAACAAGTATATGACAACATATTATTGCAACTACTTAAAATTAACTGCAAGTTATATAATGCTATAACTATAGTAAATAAGCATTTCCTAATTACTTCAAATATTACTGAAAATATAAACCTATCTGCATGACCATATAGAATGAGAAAGCAATATAATGCTATAACTATAGTGTATAAGCATTTCCTTAACTCCTTAAGGATCGGGCATTTTAGACAAAAACTTCCCCAAAAGACCAGAGCATTTTTGCCATCACTACATTTAAAGAGAAATAGAGCTTTTTTTAATATTTACCTATCAAAACTATAATTTATTTTATTAGACAACCCAAAGTATTGATCTAGGCCCATTTTAGTATATTTCATGCCACCATTTCACCACTAAATGCGATCAAATAATAATAAAAAAAATAAATTACTTTTTCACAATTTTAGGTTTCTCACTGAAATTATTTACAAACAGCTTGTGCAATCATGGCACAAATGGTTGTAAATGCTTCTATGAGGCCCCCTTTGTTCAGAAATAAGAAGGCCGCTAAATGCTGCTGCGCACCACACTTGTATTATGCCCAGCAGTAAAGGGGTTAATTAGGTAGATTGTAGGGTTAATTTTAGCTTTAGTGTATAGGTTACCCTCCCACCCCGTGATCCCTCCCTGACGCCTCTCAAACAGCTCTCTTCCCTCCCCCACCTCACAACTGTCACCATCATCTTAATGTACTGGAAGAAAGACTGCCAGTACTAAAATAAGTTTTTTTTTTAAAATAAATATTCTGCAGTGTTGGATGCCCTCTCAGCCCCCAACCTCCCTGATCTCCCTCCCCCCCCCCCAAACAGCTTTTTAACCATCCCCCTCTAACTATTTGCAGCCATCTAAGGTACTGGCAGCTGTCTGCAAGTACCCAGTTTGCTGAAAATTAGGCAAATTTGGCACATTTTTTACAAAAAAATTTATAACAAAATTTATGCTTACCTGATGAATGTCTTTCTTTCCAGATATGGTGAGTCCACAGAGACCTCAATTTCTGTTGGAGATATCACTCCTGGCCAGCAGGAGGAGGCAAAGAGCACCACAGCAATGCTGTTAAAGGGACACTGAACCCACATTTTTTCTTTCGTGATTCAGATAGAGCATGCAATTTGCTAATTTACTCCTATCAAATTTTCTTCGTTCTCTTGCTATCTTTATTTGAAAAAAGGATCTAAGCTTTTTTTTTTTTGGTTCAGACCTCTGGACAGCACTTTTTTATTGGTGGATTAATTTATCCACCAATCAGCAAGAACCCAGGTTGTTCACCAAAAATGGGCCGGCATCTAAACTTACATTTCTCTTGTAAGGTGTATCCAGTCCACGGATCATCCATTACTTGTGGGATATTCTCCTTCCCAACAGGAAGCTGCAAGAGGATCACCCACAGCAGAGCTGTCTATATAGCTCCTCCCCTAACTGCCAAACCCCAGTCATTCTCTTGCAGCTCTCGACAAGGGAAGTAGCTAGAGAGATGTGGTGACTTAGTGTAGTTTATCTTCAATCAAAAGTTTGTTATTTTTAAATGGTACCGGAGTTGTACTGTTTTTACCTCAGGCAGAAATTAGAATAAGTGTTTTGCCTGAGGTTTTCGATTATCTTAGCAGGTTGTAACTAAGATCCACTGCTGTTCTCACACATAACTGAATAGTATGGGAAAACTTCAGCTGGGAGAACGGCCTGCAGAATTAACTGCTTTGAGGTATGTTCAGTATATTTATTTCTATAGAGATAAGAAGTCTAGAAAATGCTGACAGTGCCTGATATATATGAGGTAAGCCTGATTGCAGTGATTTAATAACGACTGGCATCATGCTTGCAGTAAAGGGTAATTTTTATGTTACTTGTTCTTATGGCTTAGTATGTTAAACGTTTACAGGATGTATAAGAAACGTTTTTTTACTAAGGGTGATAAATCTTTATTTGGGGCCTAGTTTTCCACATGGCTGTTATTTGACTCCTAGGAGTAGTTTTTTTAGGCCCTCTAACTTTGAGTGCATGGTGGGAGGGGCCTATTTTCGCTTTCTAATTGCGCAGTAGTTTTACTCTCTGAGACATCCAGCTTCCCTGAAGGAGTCCCCTGACATATTGGACCTCTGTAAAGGGTTTTTGTGCCTACAAAAGTCGTTTTATGGGAAGGTAGGAGCAACAGTAGAGCTGTGGCAGTTTGCCTGTTATAACGGTTTTACTGTTTTTTTTGCTTCGTTTTTGAGCCTAAGGGGTTAATCATCCATTTGCAAGTGGGTGCAATGCTATTTTAGTCTAGTACATACACTGTTAAAATTTCATAGAGTTAACTGCTTTTTTCACTGTTTTGCAGTTTTTGTGTTTGTTTTTTTCCCTTAAAGGCACAGTACCGTTTTTTTATATTCTGCTTTTTTACATTAATTAAAGTGTTTTCCAAGCTTGCTGGTCTCATTGCTAGTCTGTTAAACATGTCTGACATAGAGGAAACTCCTTGTTCATTATGTTTAGAAGCCATTGTGGAACCCCCTCTTAGAATGTGTACCAAATGCACTGATCTTACTATAAGTTATAAAGATCATATTCTGGCTTTAAAAGATGTATCACCAGAGGAAACTGACAAGGGGGAAGTTATGCCGACTAACTCTCCCCACGTGTCAGAACCTACAACTCCCGCTCAAGGGACGCCCGCTCAAGAGACGCCAAGTACATCTAGCGTGCCCATAGCGTTTACCTTACAAGACATGGCGGCAGTTATGGATCATACCCTTACAGCGGTATTATCCAAACTACAAGGGTTACAAGGAAAGCGAGACAGCTCTGGAGCTAGAAAAAATACAGAGCTCTCTGACGCTTTAGTAGCTATGTCTGATATCCCCTCACAATATGCAGAAGCTGAGGAAGGAGAGCTTCTATCTGTGGGTGATTTTTCTGACTCAGGGAAGATGCTTCAACCTGATTCTGATATGTCTACATTTAAATTTAAGCTTGAACACCTCCGCGTGTTGCTCAGGGAGGTTTTAGCTACTCTGGATGACTGTGACACCATTACAGTCCCAGAGAAATTGTGTAGATGGGATAAATACTATGCAGTGCCTGTTTACACTGATGTTTTTCCAATACCTAAGAGGTTTTCAGAAATTATTACTAAGGAATGGGATAGACCAGGTGTACCGTTCTCTCTCCCTCCTGTTTTTAAAAAAGATGTTTCCCATAGATGCCGCTACACGGGACTTGTGGCAAACGGTCCCTAAGGTGAAGGGAGCAGTCTCTACCCTAGCTAAGCGTACAACTATCCCTGTCGAGGACAGTTGTGCTTTCCTAGATCCAATGGATAAAAAATTAGAGGGTTACCTTAAGAAAATGTTTATTCAACAAGGTTTTATTCTCCAGCCTCTTGCATGCATTGCCCCTGTCACTGCTGCTGCGGCCTTCTGGTTTGAGTCTCTGGAAGAGGCTCTACAGGTAGAAACTCCATTGGATGATATACTTGACAAGCTTAAAGCTCTTAAGCTAGCCAATTCATTTGTTTCTGACGCCGTCGTTCATTTAACCAAACTAACTGCTAAGAACTCAGGTTTTGCTATTCAAGCGCGTAGGGCGTTATGGCTTAAATGCTGGTCAGCTGACATTACTTCAAAGTCTAAGCTTCTCAACATTCCCTTCAAAGGGCAGACCCTATTCGGGCCGGACTGAAGGAGATCATTTCTGATATTACTGGAGGAAAAGGTCACGCCCTTCCTCAGGATAGGTCTAACAAATTAAGGACCAAACAGACAAATTTTCGTGCCTTTCGAAACTTCAAGAGTGGCGCAGCTTCAACTTCCTCTAATACAAAACAAGAGGGAAATTTTGCCCAGTCCAAGCCGGTCTGGAGACCTAACCAGGCTTGGAACAAAGGAAAGCAGGCCAAAAAGCCTGCTGCTGCCCCTAAGACAGCATGAAAGATCAGCCCCCGATCCGGTAACGGATCAAGTAGGGGGAAGAATTTCTCTCTTCGCCCAGGCTTGGGCAAGAGATGTCCAGGATCCCTGGGCGTTGGAAATCGTGTCCCAGGGATATCTTCTGGACTTCAAAGCTTCTTCTCCAAAAGGAAGATTTCACCTCTCACAATTATCTTCAAACCAGATAAAGAGAGAGGCATTCTTACATTGTGTTCAAGACCTCATAGTTATGGGAGTGATCCACCCAGTTCCAAAGGAGGAGCAGGGGCAGGGCTTCTATTCAAATCTGTTTGTGGTTCCCAAGAAAGAGGGAACCTTCAGACCAATCTTAGATCTCAAGATCTTTAACAAATTTCTCAGGGTCCCATCCTTCAAGATGGAGACTATTCGAACCATCCTACCTATGATCCAGGAGGGTCAATATATGACTACCGTGGATTTAAAGGATGCTTATCTGCACATTCCGATACACAGAGATCATCGGTTTCTCAGGTTTGCCTTCCTAGACAGGCATTACCAGTTTGTGGCTCTTCCCTTTGGGTTAGCCACGGCACCAAGAATCTTTACAAAGGTTCTGGGGTCACTCCTGGCGGTCCTAAGGCCGCGGGGTATAGCAGTAGCCCCTTACCTAGACGACTTTCTGATACAGGCGTCGAATTTTCAAATCGCCAGGTCCCATACGGACATTGTTCTGGGATTCCTGAGGTCTCATGGGTGGAAAGTGAACAAAGAAAAGAGTTCTCTATTCCCTCTCACAAGAGTTTCCTTCCTAGGAACTCTGATAGATTCTGTAGAAATGAAGATTTACCTGACAAACTTCTAAATTCCTGCCGTGTTCTTTATTCTACTTCTCGCCCTTCAGTGGCTCAGTGTATGGAAGTAATCGGCTTAATGGTAGCGGCAATGGACATAGTGCCGTTTGCCCGCCTACATCTCAGACCGCTGCAACTCTGCATGCTCAGTCAGTGGAATGGGGATTACACAGATTTGTCCCCTCTACTAAATCTGGATCAAAAGACCAGGGATTCTCTTCTCTGGTGGCTATCTCGGGTCCATCTGTCCAAGGCTATGACTTTCCGCAGGCCAGATTGGATAATTGTAACAACAGATGCCAGCCTTCTGGGCTGGGGTGCAGTCTGGAACTCCCTGAAGGCTCAGGAGGAGACACTCCTTCCGATAAACATTCTGGAACTAAGAGCGATATTCAATGCTCTTCAGGCTTGGCCTCAGCTTGCTGCGGTCAGGTTCATCAGATTTCAGTCGGACAACATCACGACTGTAGCTTACATCAACCATCAAGGGGGAACAAGGAGTTCCCTAGCAATGTTGGAGGTTTCAAAGATAATTCTATGGGCAGAGATTCACTCTTGCCATCTATCAGCTATCCATATCCCAGGAGTAGAGAACTGGGAGGCAGATTTTCTAAGTCGACAGACTTTTCATCCGGGGGAGTGGGAACTCCATCCGGAGATATTTGCACAGTTGATTCAACTTTGGGGCAAACCAGAACTGGATCTCATGGCGTCTCGTCAGAACACCAAGCTTCCTTGTTACGGATCCAGATCCAGGGATCCCAAGGCAGCACTGATAGATGCTCTAGCAGCGCCTTGGTCCTTCAACCTGGCTTATGTGTTTCCACCGTTTCCTATGCTCCCTCGTCTGATTGCCAAGATCAAGCAGGAGAGAGCTTCGGTAATTTTGATAGCACCTGCGTGGCCACGCAGGACTTGGTATGCAGATCTGGTGGACATGTCATCCTTTCCACCATGGACTCTGCCGCTGAGACAGGACCTTCTACTTCAGGGTCCTTTCAACCATCCAAATCTAGTTTCTCTGCGTCTGACTGCTTGGAGATTGAACGCTTGATTTTATCAAAGCGTGGTTTCTCCGAGTCGGTCATTGATACCTTAATACAGGCACGAAAGCCTGTCACCAGGAAAATCTATCATCAGATATGGTGTAAATCTCTTCATTGGTGTGAATCCAAAGGTTACTCATGGAGTAAAGTCAGGATTCCTAGGATATTATCCTTTCTCCAAGAAGGATTGGAGAAGGGTTTGTCAGTTAGTTCCTTAAAGGGACAGATTTCTGCTCTGTCTATTCTTTTGCACAAACGTCTGGCTGAGGTTCCAGATGTTCAGGCGTTTTGTCAGGCTCTGGTTAGAATCAAGCCTGTGTTTAAACCTGTTGCTCCACCATGGAGTTTAAATTTAGTTCTTAAAGTTCTTCAAGTTCCGTTTGAACCTTTGCATTCCATAGATGTTAAGCTCTTATCTTGGAAAGTTCTGTTTTTAGTAGCTATCTCCTCGGCTCGAAGAGTTTCAGAGTTATCTGCTTTACAATGTGATTCCCCTTATCTCATTTTCCATGCAGATAAGGTAGTGTTACGTACCAAACCTGGTTTTCTACTTAAGGTGGTATCTAATAAAAATATCAATCAGGAGATTGTTGTTCCGTCACTGTGTCCTAATACTTCTTCAAAGAAGGAACGTCTATTACACAATCTTGACGTGGTTCGTGCTTTAAAGTTTTATTTACAAGCTACTAAAGATTTTCGTCAAACATCTGCATTGTTTGTTGTCTACTCTGGACAGAGGAGAGGCCAAAAGGCTTCGGCAACTTCTCTTTCTTTTTGGCTAAGGAGTATAATACGCTTAGCTTATGAGACTGCTGGCCAGCAGCCTCCTGAAAGAATTACAGCTCATTCTACTAGAGCGGTAGCTTCCACATGGGCTTTTAAGAATGAGGCTTCTGTTAAACAGATTTGTAAGGTGGCGACTTGGTCTTCGCTTCATACTTTTTCTAAATTCTATGAATTTGATACTTTTGCTTCTTCGGAGGCTATTTTTGGGAGAAAGGTCTTACAGGCAGTGGTGCCTTCCGTTAAAGCGTCTGCCTTTTCCCTCCCTTCATCCGTGTCCTATAGCTTTGGTATCCCACAAGTAGTGGATGATCCGTGGACTGGATACACCTTACAAGAGAAAACAAAATTTATGCTTACCTGATAAATTAATTTCTCTTGTGGTGTATCCAGTCCACGGCCCCCCCTGTCATTTTAAGGCAGGTGTTTTTTATTTTTAAACTACAGTCACCACTGCACCCTATAGTTTCTCCTTTCTCTTGCTTGTCTTCGGTCGAATGACTGGGGGTTGGCAGTTAGGGGAGGAGCTATATAGACAGCTCTGCTGTGGGTGATCCTCTTGCAGCTTCCTGTTGGGAAGGAGAATATCCCACAAGTAATGGATGATCCGTGGACTGGATACACCACAAGAGAAATAAGTTTATCAGGTAAGCATAAATTTAGTTTTTTGCATTTCAAATAAAGATACCAAGAGAATGAAGACAATTTGATAATAGGAGTAAATTAGAAAGTTGGTCCGTGTGTGATGTGTTCAAAGTGCCTAAAAGGCAAGGTGAAATGTCTATTTGTGTGTCTTAAAACTGTTTAATACATACGATACAAGTTGTGGATCCACATTACACAAATAAAATAGTACTCAAATGAATGTTACTAGAACATCCAATTATTAAACAATCAAATATTAAAACATTCAAATGTTAAAACCTTTAAACATAAACCTTGATGCTGGTGGACAATATATGAGCTGGTGTGTGAAACCGCTCAAAAAAAGATATAAATGCACGTGCACAAAAAAATGAATAAAAATAATCAAAATAAAGATTCAAATATAGTGCTGGAATACAGTGAAAAAAAATTGAAAATTGAGGCAAAAGATAAAAATTGAAGCGAAAAATTAGAATGTAAAATGTCACAATCCAAGTGAAAATTTGTGTTAGAATGTACAAGCCAAGTGAAAAATAAAAGTTAGATAAAAACAAACTTGTTTCCTAGTGGTGAGAAGTTCTGTGATGGTAATCCTGTTTCAATTGTGATGATCTCTTTGTTTTCCATTCTGAATCCTAATATGGTGTCCTGTGAAAATATAAAACAATGTGCAGAACGTCCAAGCTTATATTAAAAGATTGGAATAGAACTTACCAGCTGCTTGTCAACGCGTTTCGGCCAAATATGTAGCCCTTTATCAAGACTCATGAAAGTTGCTTAAAATGCCATGCTCTATCTGAATCACGAAAGAAAAAATTTGGGTTCAGTGACCCTTTTAGTATCACTTCCCTTTCACACAATGCCCAGTCATTTCACTGAAGAAAAATGGAGAAAAGTTGTAACACAAGGTGTAGAGGTGCCTAAAGTTTAGTAAAAACAAACTGTCTTAACATACAGAGTGGGCCGTGGACTCACCATATCCGGAAATAAAGTAATTTATCAGGTAAGCATAAATTTAGTTTTCTTTCCAAAGATATGGTGAGTCCACGGAGTCTTCAATTACTGTTGAGAACCAATACCCAAGCTAAAGGACATGGAGGACTATGGAGGGACAAGACAGGTATACCTAAATGGAAGGCACCACTGCTTGAAGAACCTTTCTCCCAAAAGAAGCCTCAGCCGAGGCAAAAGTATAAAATTTATAAAATTTGGAAAAAGTATGCAAAGAAGACCAAGTTGCAGCCTTGCAAATCTGCTCAACAGAAGCTTTATTTTTAAAAGCCCAAGAAAAAGAAATAGCCCTGGTGGAATGAGCTGTACCAGAGAGAAAGAGAAGTAGCAGTAGCTTTCTGGCCTTTATGTTTCCCAAAAAACACACAAAATGTGGAAGACTGACGAAAATCTTTGGTCACCTGCAAATAAAACTTAAGAGCACGCACAACATCTAGGTTGTGCAACAGACGTTCCTTATGAGAAGAAGGATTAGGACTTAGAGAAGGAACCACAATCTCTTGATCATTATTTCTGTCCGACACAACCTTCGGAAGAAAACCAAACTATGTATGAAGGACTGCCTTATCTGCATGAAATATAAGATAAGGCGAATCGCACTGCAAAGCTGAATGTTAAGAAACTCTGAGAAGAGATAGCTATAAGAAACAAAAACTTCCAAGATAACAACCTAATATCTATGGAATGCATAGGCTCAAACAGAGTCTGTTGCAAAACTTTAAGAACAAGATTAAGGCTCCATGGTGGAGCAAAAGATTTAAACACAGACCTAATCCTGACCAAGACCTGACAGAACGATTGCACATCTGGCGCATCAGACAGACGCTTGTGCAGCAAAACAGATAGAGCTGAAATCTGACCCTTCAAAGTACTGACAGATAAACCTTTCTCCAGACCCTTCTGGAGAAAAGCTAAAATTATTGGAATTCTGACACTACTCCAAGAGTAACCCTTGGATTCACACCAATAAAGATATTTACGCCATATCTTATGGTAAATCTTTCTAGTAACAGACTTACGAGCCTGAATGACCGAAAATTCACGCTTGGATAAAATTAAGCGTTCAATCTCCAGGCAGTCAGCTTCAGAGAAACGAGATTTGGATGAAGAAAGTGACCCTGAATTAGAAGGTCCTTCCTCAGAGGAAGTCTCCACGGTGGTAGATATGACATTTCCACCAGGTCTGCATACCAGATCCTGCGAGGCCACGCAGGAGCTTTTAGAATCACTGACGCCCTCTCCTGCTTGATATGAGTAATGACTCGCGGAAGGACAGCAAGCGGAGAAAATAGGTATGCCAACCTGAAGCTCCAAGGAACTGCCAAAGCATCTATTAGGAAGGCCTGAGGATCCCTTGACCTTGAACCGTACTTTGGGAGCTTGGCATTCAGACAAGACGCCATCAGATCCAATTCCATTACTCCCCATTTGATGGTTAACCTGTAAAACACCTCTGGATGGAGTTCCCATTCCATGGGATGAAAAGTCTATCTGCTCAGGAAATCACCTTCCCAGTTGTCCACTCCTGAAATGTGGATGGCAGATAGACAGCAATTGTGAGCCTCCGCACATTGAATAATTCGAGCCACTTCCTTCAAGGCTAAGGAACTCCGAGTTCCCCCTGGTGGTTGATGTAAGCCACTGAGGTTATGTTGTCTGACAAACCTGATAAATTGCGCTAAGGCCAGTGGGCGCCAAGCAGTGAAGGCATTGAAAATCGCTCTCAACTCCAAAATGTTTATGGGGAGAAAAGATTCCTCCTGAGACCAAAGTCCTTGCACTTTTAAAGAGTCCCAGACTGCTCCCCAGCCCACCAGGCTGGCGTCCGTGGTCACAATCACCCATGAGGGTCCCTGGAAGCATGTCCCCTGAGACAGATGTTCTTGAGACAGCCACCATGGAAGAGAGTCAATTGTCTTCTGATCTAGAACTATCTTTTGAGACAGATCTGCATAATCCCCGTTCCATTAACTGAGCATGCATCACTGCAGGGCTCTCAGATGGAATCAGGCAAAAGGAACTATGTACATGGAAGCCACCACCAAGCCAATTAACTCCATACATTGGGCCACTGAAGACTGTAGAGATGTGCAAAAGGAAAGAATCTTTGTTCTTCTGTCAGGAATATCTTCATTGAAAGGGAATCTATAATTGTTCAGAGAAAGACCACCATTGTGGCCGGAACAAGGGAACTTTACTTTACCACCAGTGATATCGGAAATAATTTCTGCCAAAGTCTTACCCTTGAAGAGACTCAGACAAGGCGTCAAACCAATAGGCTGCAGCACTTGTCACGGTAGCAATACACACAGCTAGCTTCCACAGAAGACCCTGATGAATATACATCTTTTTCAAGTAAGCCTCCAGCTTCTTGTCTGCTAGATCTTTTTAGGGTTGACGACGACAGGAGTATCAGAGTTGTCCAAGGTAGCTAAAACTTATTAAATTTATGCTTACCCGATAAATTTCTTCTACGATACGACGAGTCCCCGGATTTCATCCCTTACTTGTGGGATAACAGGAAGTGGCAAAGAGCACCACAACAGAGCTGTATATATAGCTCCTCCCTTCCCTCCACCCCCAGTCATTCGACTGAAGGTTTAGGAAGAGAAAGGAAAAGCTAAAGGTGCAGAGGTGACTGAAGTTATAAAAAATAAAATATAATCTAAATCTGTCTGAAAAATGACAGGGAGGGCCGTGGACTCGTCGTATCGTAGAAGAAATTAATTTATCAGGTAAGCATACATTTACTTTTCTTCTACAAGATACGACGAGTCCACGGATTTCATCCTTACTTGTTGGATACAATACCAAAGCTACAGGACATGGATGAAACGGGAGGGACAAGACAGAGACCTAAACAGAAGGCACCACTGCTTGAAGAACTTTTCTCCAAAAAACAGCCTCAGAAGAAGCAAAAGTATCAAATTTTTAAAAAGCATGAAGAGACGACCAAGTCGCAGCCTTGCAAATCTGTTCAACAGAAGCATTGTTTTTAAAAGCCCATGTAGAAGCCACAGCCCTAGTAGAATGAGCCGTAATTCTTTCAGGAGGCTGCTGTCCAGCAGTCTCATATGCCAGGTGGATGATACTCTTCAGCCAAAAAGAAAGAGAGGTAGCCGTAGCTTTCTGACCCCTACGCTTTCCAGAATAAACAATGAATAATGAAGATGATTGACGGAAATCCTTAGTCGCCTGCAAGTAAAACTTCAAGGCACGGACCACGTCCAGGTTATGTAACAGACGCTCCATCTTAGAAGAAGGATTAGGACACAAGGAAGGAACAATAATTTCCTCAATAATATTCTTATTTGAAACAACCTTAGGAAGGAATCCAGGTTTGTTACGTAAAACCACCTTATCAGAATGAAAGATAAGATAAGGCGAATCACATTGTAACGCTGAAAGCTCAGAAACTCTACGAGCAGAAGAAATAGCAACCAAAAACGAAACTTTCCAAGATAGCAATTTAATATCTATGGAATGCATGGGTTCAAACAGAACCCCTTGAAGAACTCTAAGAACTAAATTCAAACTCCAAGGTGGAGTAATTGGTCTAAATACAGGCTTAAAGGGCCACTGTAAGTAAATATTTTCTATGCCTGTTACTAACTAACTACCCCAAATACGCTTTTTATAAATAGCATTTCATTAACATCTCTACCGTATATCAGAAATCTTGTCTGCAAATTTAATTGTTTTCCAAACCCACTCCTTAGGTATCCTTTGCTCTGTACCAATCCGTTTACAATACCTAGGTTTCAAAATGGCGCTTTAAACACAAAGTTATTGGTTTAAGTATTTTGAACACTCAGTGCTGAAAATAGTGGGCAGGATAATGTGACATCATCGGCGAATAAAAGATATAACTTTTAGAACGTTATGAAACTTCGTTTTGGAGAAAATATAGGTCAGTAGGTTTTAATTAATGTTTATTAACTTTAATATGTTAGTTGTTTAGCTTAAAAATTATAACAGAAAGTAATCCTTTAATTCTGGTTAGAGCCTGACAAAAAGACTGAACATCTGCCAAACCTTTGTGTGGCAAAATTGACAAAGCAGAAATCTGTCCCTTTAAGGAACTCGCTGATAACCCTTGCTCCAATCCTTCTTGGAGAAAAGACAGAATCCTGGGAATTCTAACTTTACTCCATGAGTAGCCCTTGGTTTCACACCAAAAAAGACATTTACGCCATATTTCATGATAGATCTTTCTAGTGACAGGCTTACGTGCCTGTATCAAAGTATCAATGATCGAATCTGAGAATCCCCGCTTAGTTAAAATCAAGCGTTCAATCTCCAAGCAGTCAGCTGCAGAGAATTTAGATTTGGATGTTGGAAAGGTCCTTGAATGAGAAGGTACTGGAAGTTTCCACTGTGGCAGAGAGGACATGTTCACTAGATCCACATACCAAGTCCTGTGTGGCCACGCAGGCGCGATCAGAATTATTGAAGCTCTCTCCTGTTTGATCCGAGCAATCACGCGTGGGAGAGGAAACGGTGGAAACACATAAGCTAGGCTGAACGACCAAGGCACTGCCAAGGCATCTATCAGTTCGGCCTGAGGATCCCTCGACCTGGATCCATATCTTGGAAACTTGGCATTCTGTCGAGATGCCATCAGATCCAATTCCGGTCTGCCCCATCGGAGAATCAGTGAGGCAAACACCTCCCAGATGAAAAGTCTGTCGACTTAGAAAATCCGCTTCCCAGTTCTCTACTCCTGGGATGTAGATTGCCGACAGATAACAAGAGTGGGCCTCGCCCATCGATATATCTTGGATACTTCTATCATCGCCAAGGAACTCCTCGTTCCCCCTGATAATTGATATAAGCCACAGTCGTGATAATGTCCGACTGGAATCTGATGAATTTGGCCGAAGCCAACCAAGGCCATGTCTGAAGCGCATTGAAGATTGCTCTTAATTCCAGAATATTGATTGGAAGTAGAGACTCCACTTGAGTCCATACACCCTGAGCCTTCAGGGAATTCCAGACTGCACCTCAGCCCAGTAGGCTGGCGTCCGTTGTCACTATCACCCACGAGGGTCTGCGGAAATACGTCCCCTGGGAAAGATGATCCGGCGACAACCACCAAAGAAGAGAGTCTCTGGTCTCTTGATCCAGATTTATCTGAGGAGATAAATTTGCATAGTCTCCATTCCACTGTCCGAGCATGCACAGCTGCAGTGGTCTGAGATGAAAACGAGAAACTGAACGATGTCCATTGCCGCTACCATTAATCCAATTACCTCCATACACTGAGCCACTGATGGCCGAGCATTGGACTGAAGTACTCAGCAAGTATTTAGAATTTTTGATTTTCTGATCTCCGTCAGAAATATCTTCATGTCTACAGAGTCTATCAGAGTTCCCAAGAAGGGAACCCTTGTCCGTGGAACTAGTGAACTCTTTTATAGGTTCACATTCCATCCGTGAGTTCTCAGAAAAGACAACACTGTGTCCGTATGAGATTTCGTAAGATGATAAGTCGACGCCTGAATCAAAATATCATCCAGATAAGGCACCACTGCTATGCCCCGCGGTCTGAGAACCGCCAGAAGGGACCCTAGAACCTTTATGAAGATCCTGGGTGCTGTGGCCAACCCAAAGCGAAGAGCCACGAATTGAAAATGTTTGTCCAGGAAGGCAAACCTTAGGTACTGATGATGATCCTTGTGAATAGGAATATGAAGGTATGCATCCTTCAGATCCACAGTAGTCATATATAGACCCTCCTGGATCATTGGTAAAATTGTTCGGATGGTCTCCATCTTTAAGGATGGAACTATGAGAAACTTGTTTAGACTCTTGAGATCTAAAATAGGTCTGAACGTTCTCCACGAAAAGGTTTGAGTAAAATCCCTGTCCCTGTTCTAGTCTTGGAACGGGACAAATTACTCCCATAGTGGAGAGGTCTTTTACACAACGTAAGAACGCCTCTCTTTTTAGCTGGTCTACAGACAATCGTGAAAGAAGAAATCTCCCTCTTGGGAGAAAATCCTTGAATTCCAGTTGATACCTGTGGGTCACGATTTCCAGTGCCCAGGGGTCCTGAACATCTCAAACCCAAGCCTGGGCAAAGAAAGTCTGCCAACTACAAGATCCGGTACCGGATCGGGGGCCGCCCCTTCATGCTGTCTTTGTAGCAGCAGCGGGCTTCTTGGGTTGTTTACCCTTGTTCCAAGCCTGGTTGGGTCTCCAGACTGACTTGGACTGAGCAAAATTCCCTTACTGCTTTGTGGAGCAAGAGGAAGCAGAGGGTACGCCTTTAAAATTTCGAAAGGAACGAAAACAGAATTTATGTTTACCTGATAAATTTCTTTCTCCAACGGTGTGTCCGGTCCACAGCGTCATCCTTACTTGTGGGATATTCTCTTCCCCAACAGGAAATGGCAAAGAGCCCAGCAAAGCTGGTCACATGATCCCTCCTAGGCTCCGCCTACCCCAGTCATTCGACCGACGTTAAGGAGGAATATTTGCATAGGAGAAACCATATGGTACCGTGGTGACTGTAGTTAAAGAAAATAAATTATCAGACCTGATTAAAAAAAAACCAGGGCGGGCCGTGGACCGGACACACCGTTGGAGAAAGAAATTTATCAGGTAAACATAAATTCTGTTTTCTCCAACATAGGTGTGTCCGGTCCACGGCGTCATCCTTACTTGTGGGAACCAATACCAAAGCTTTAGGACACGGATGAAGGGAGGGAGCAAATCAGGTCACCTAAATGGAAGGCACCACGGCTTGCAAAACCTTTCTCCCAAAAATAGCCTCAGAAGAAGCAAAAGTATCAAACTTGTAAAATTTGGTAAAAGTGTGCAGTGAAGACCAAGTCGCTGCCCTATATATCTGATCAACAGAAGCCTCGTTCTTGAAGGCCCATGTGGAAGCCACAGCCCTAGTGGAATGAGCTGTGATTCTTTCGGGAGGCTGCCGTCCGGCAGTCTCGTAAGCCAATCTGATGATGCTTTTAATCCAAAAAGAGAGAGAGGTAGAAGTAGCTTTTTGACCTCTCCTTTTACCTGAGTAAACAACAAACAAGGAAGATGTTTGTCTAAAATCCTTCGTAGCATCTAAATAGAATTTTAGAGCGCGAACGACATCCAAATTGTGCAACAAACGTTCCTTCTTTGAAACTGGTTTCGGACACAGAGAAGGTACGATAATCTCCTGGTTAATGTTTTTGTTAGAAACAACTTTTGGAAGAAAACCAGGTTTAGTACGTAAAACCACCTTATCTGCATGGAACACCAGATAAGGAGGGGAACACTGCAGAGCAGATAATTCTGAAACTCTTCTAGCAGAAGAAATTGCAACTAAAAACAAAACGTTCCAAGATAATAACTTAATATCAACGGAATGTAAGGGTTCAAACGGAACCCCCTGAAGAACTGAAAGGACTAAATTGAGACTCCAAGGAGGAGTCAAGGGTTTGTAAACAGGCTTAATCCTAACCAGAGCCTGAACAAAGGCTTGAACGTCTGGCACAGCTGCCAGCTTTTTGTGAAGTAACACCGACAAGGCAGAAATCTGTCCCTTCAGGGAACTTGCCGATAATCCTTTTTCCAATCCTTCTTGAAGGAAGGATAGAATCCTAGGAATCTTAACCTTGTCCCAAGGGAATCCTTTAGATTCACACCAACAGATATATTTTTTCCAAATTTTGTGGTAAATCTTTCTAGTTACAGGCTTTCTGGCCTGAACAAGAGTATCGATAACAGAATCTGAGAAACTTCGCTTCGATAAAATCAAGCGTTCAATCTCCAGGCAGTCAGCTGGAGTGAAACCAGATTCGGATGTTCGAACGGACCCTGAACAAGAAGGTCTCGTCTCAAAGGTAGCTTCCAAGGTGGAGCCGATGACATATTCACCAGATCTGCATACCAAGTCCTGCGTGGCCACGCAGGAGCTATCAATATCACCGACGCCCTCTCCTGATTGATCCTGGCTACCAGCCTGGGGATGAGAGGAAACGGCGGGAACACATAAGCTAGTTTGAAGGTCCAAGGTGCTACTAGTGCATCCACTAGAGC